>NC_057397.1:43081246-43345876 GCF_019320065.1 Cervus canadensis
ACCTAGATGCCCATCAGCAGATGAATGGATAAGGAAGCTGTGGTACATATACACCATGGAATATTACTCAGCCATTAAAAAGAATTCATTTGAATCAGTTCTAATGAGATGGATGAAACTGGAGTCCATTATACAGCGTGAAGTAAGCCAGAAAGATAAAGACCATTACAGTATACTAACACATATATATGGAATTTAGAAAGATGGTAACAATAACCCTATATGCAAAACAGAAAAAGAGACACAGATGTACAGAACAGACTTTTGGACTCTGTGGGAGAAGGCGAGGGTGGGATGTTTCGAGAGAACAGCATCGAAACATGTATATTATCTAGGGTGAAACAGGTCACCAGCCCAGGTTGGATGCCTGAGACAAGTGCTCGGGCCTGGTGCCCTGGGAAGACCCAGAGGAATCAGGTGGAGAGGGAGGTGGGAGAGGGGATCGGGATGGGAAACACATGTAACTGCATGGCTGATTCGTGTCAATGTATGGCAAAAACCACTACAATATTGTAAAGTAATTAGCCTCCAACTAATAAAAATAAATGGAAAAAAAAGATATATATCTTATGCTACTTACAAAAAAAAAAACCACACCACCACCAAACCAATGCCTATTGGATCCTTGTTAAAAATGCAGTTTCCTTGACCTTCCAATCTTCAAGATCCAATCTTCAAGAGTGGTTCTAAGGAATTCAGAATCCTTAACGAGATCCCCAAGTGATTCTCCTACAACACCAGTGTTAGGGACTGAATTGTGTATCCCCCAAACTCATTTATTGAAATCTTCACTCCAAAATGGCAACCCACTCCAGTATTCTTGTCTGGAGAATCCCATGGTCAGAGGAGCCTGGCAGGCTATAGTCCTTGGGGTAGCAAGAGTCGGACACGACTTGGCGACTAAACCAACCAACCAAACAGTACCTCAGGAGATGACTGTATGTAGATACAGGGTCTTTAAATAGGTTTTAAAGTGAAAAGAGGCCATTAAGGTGACCTGTTATTCAACACAACTGATGTCCTTATGAAAACAGATCAGGACAATCGGGACACAAACATACAGTGAGGAGACCATGTGAAGACACAGAAGAAGACCACCACCTACAAGCCAAAGAGGCCTCAGGAGAAATCAACTCTGATGATACCTCCATCTGGAATTGGACAAAATAAACTGCTGTTGTTTAAGCCACCCAATTGGTGATACTTTGTTATCACAGTCCTAGAAAATGAAGATAATCAGCTGTGGGACACATCAATTCTGGAACTCCTCACTCCATGTCAACATCTGGTTTACAACCTTCCAGGCAAGCAGTCCTACAGCCTTTGTTTGAATCTCCCTGCAAAGGGAGGCCTCAAAATTCTAGCATTGCCCATCTCATCTTAGAACTGCTCAGTGTGAGAAAATCTTCCTTACTTTACACTGAAATTTCTGTTATCATAACAGTTAAGCTTCCTAATGATAACACTGGGACACCCTAAGATTCTAAAGCAGTATCAGAACAGTCAAAGAAAGCATTTTACTTGCTGAAAGTTTAATGCTATGTTTACTACTGACAGTATAATATTTGATTTTAATATTCTAGCTTTTAATTAACTTATGATATTTGACAAATATTACTTGATTATAACTAGCACTCTCAATTTACTGATCACTCTGGATAAAACAGAGTTTATCATAGTTTCTAAAATAAAAATACTATGTATGAAGTTTTCTTCCCCAAGGGATTATGGACTTCTGAAGTACAATCAACAAATGATGATAAAATCTCATTAAGTTTGGCTGCTTTGTCCTTCCTAAGGTCAGATCCTTTAGCTCCAGAGGAAATGCTTGCTGCGTAAAATTTCTACCTGCAGTTCACAGGCTGCCTATTCCTATAAACCTATAGGTAATACTCCTGTCAGGAAGTAATATTTTTACTGTTTTATTTAAAATAGTCCTATCAACTGTTTTACTGAAACAATGATTATTTTGGACAGGTTCTGCCCAGTGGAGTTGTTTAAACTGATTCAATTACCTGTGTAATTGACCTCCAAAGCTTTCCCATTTTAAAGAGGATATTTCTCATTTTAAAGCAGACACTGACGGTCAGGCTAACGTTGAATAAAGGTCCTTTCACTTCAGTTGACTCTACTGAAACTCTTTTAATAGTGTAACAACAGTAATAATAATAACTAACATTTATTAACTGCTTACAGTGATTCTATAGCAGGCTTTGTACATATTGCCTTATTTAATACAATTACCCCTTGATAGAGGTTGTATGTACTATCTGCATTTTACAGGTGAATCTCAGCGAAGTTTTATAACTCCAAATCACACACTTCAGTAAGTAGCTGAACTAAGCTTCTTACCCAGCTTGATTTGGCTTTAAGGTCTTGCTCTCATTTACTGTGTGCATTCCACAAAGGGAATACACAATCTAGGGAAAGAAAAATTTATCCTCTTGACAACATCTGTATAACATCTGTAAAACAGGGATATTAACACTTGCCCCTTGAGACTGTTGAAAAGATTAAATATGGATGTAATTTATTTCAGTATCTGGCCCTAGTTCTTGGCAGACATTTCTTCAGTGCTTTATAAATGTCAATTTTCTCCTTTTCAGCAACTTTTGCCCATGTATTTCCAGGGTACTGATCTGTGCCACATGGGAAAATCTACAACTAGAAGGTACAGCTAATTCTGACTTCCTTGAGTTTATATCCAAGTGTAAAGGCAAAAGACTATGATACAAAAAAGTTACAAAATAATCTATTTTAATGAGCGCTGAGAGCAGGGGTTTTGTAGTCAGAATGCACTGGATTTGCACTCTGTCTCCACCATTTCCACCCACCATTTGTAAAATCTTGGACCAGTTACTTTCCCTCTCAAGGTCTGAGCATTCTTGTTTGTAGCATGAGGATCTACCTCATGAGGTTGATATGAGGATTTTAACAACTGTTCTTCATTGGTGTTGATTTGTTCCAAGGAGGGCTGTGAGAAATGTGCTTATTGTATCTCACTCAATCCTTACAACAAGGATGAAATGCGCTCAAGTTCATGATTCTCATGTTGAGATAATCAAGACACAGGGAGGTATATATTTGATGAATGTCACTTGGACACTAAGTGTCATAGCTGGGGTGCTTTTTCAGGCAGTGTGACCTTATAGCCCATTTTCCTCACATACTATACAACACTGACTTCTAGATTATAAATGATATATGAGATGTTTCAGAAATATTTTCAGAAATATTCAGAAATGCTAAAAAACAGTTTATTATAATTTGTTGTTTACTCACTAAGTCACGTCCAACTCTTTCACAACCCCATGGAGTATAACCCACCAGGCTCCTCTGTCAATGGGATTTCTCAGGCAAGAATACTGGAGTGGGTTGTCATTTCCATCTCAAGGGGATCTTCCTGACCCAGGGATCGAACTGACATCTCCTGCATTGGCAGGCAAATTCTTTACCACTGAACCACCAGGTAAGCCCATTAATTTGTAAAAATAAAAACAAACTAATTAAGCAGCTCTTCCTTGGGCTGAAAGGAAAGAATAAAAGGTTGTCCAATTTGTGAGGATAATAATGCCTTTAAGCACAATGAACAGCATTATGCTGTTTTTAATTCCCTAAAAGAAAGCAAGCCCCATGTCTATCAAGTTGATGACCTTTCCAGACTTTTTCAAGATTCTTGCTTCCTCACGTCATTTCAAAAGCTACTTTCAATTTGATGACTGTTCCCATTAACTCTGGGCCACTTGGCTTGCTTTTTCTAACAAAGGTCCACAGATAAATCGTGCGAGGCGGATGTGATTTCCTTGAAGTTCTCAGTGGTCTAATCTGCCTTGATGTGGTTCCTTTCATGGTTTTACATGGCACTTGTGGGGCATAAGTGGGCATAAGGCCAGCTGGGTTATATTGTGTCTATTTGTTTTCTCTTCAAAATGAAGATTGTGTTTAAATGAAAAATTGTGTTCCAGGAACAAATTATTTCCCTTTGAAGCACTATCTCCTAACATGACATTTGAAGGTTTTGTGGAGAGAAATAATTAGTATTCTTATACAGTTCTCCACGTTAATTGTGCCCTTCCATTTACAGTGCAGAAGGAGAAATTCAGACCCATCCTCCATTCTTCAATATTAAGAGAGGATCTACACAGAAAGGCTGGTAGTTTTAAAAAATCATTTTCCAGATTATATACACTCTACACAAGTATATATATATATATATATACACATACATATATATGTATGTGTATGTGTGTGTATACAACATAAATAAGAAAAAAATGTTTTTTCTCTCTTTCCCACTTCAGTTCTCTTCCTCCTCCTAGGAGTATATTCTTCTAGGTTTTTTGGTCTATTTGCCTGCACCTGGGTTCGATCCCTGGGTTGCAAAGATCCCCTGGAGAAGGGAAATGCTACCCACTCCAGACCTGAAGAATTCCATGGACTGTATAGTCCATGGGGTCCCAAAGAGTCAGACATCATGTTCTTTTTAATGACCTCAAATTCTTCAGTGTAGGTATACGTTTGCTGATATGTTTTTCTTTTCTAATCTATCATTTTCCCTCTAGTGTTTCAGAAGTTATATGTCCTCTTTCTAACTCCCATACTGTTGCTGTCCTTACAGTTTTATAGTATGTACAGACGTATCTCCTTTTATTGCACTTTGCTTCATTGTGCTTCAGAGACATTGCATGTTTTTTGCTTTTTTTTTAAAAAATAGATTGAAGGTTTGTGGCAATCTTTCATTGAGCAAGTCTGTCAGCAACATTTTACCAACAGCATTATTTCATTATTGTTAAATTAAGGTATGTTCAGTGTTTTTTTTTAGACATAATGCTATTCCATACTTAATGAATTACAGTATATCAGTATAATATAAATGTAACTTTCACACGCACTGAGAAACCAAAAAATTCATGTGACTTAGTTTATTGTCATATTCACTTTATTGTGGCAGCCTGGAACTGAATCTCTAGGCAGTATTTCTGAAGTACATAGAGAGTGTATGAAATCTATTACTACCTAGAGCTAGTCTGTGTATATACCTTACCCATAAGGAGAGAAAAAGTTTGCTTACATTTTATCCTTTGTCACATGCTACTAGCACACTGATACCATCTGAGAATTTTCAAGATTTATGATTTTATTCGTTGTTCCAAGATTTTCTTTGCCTTTAGTGTTCTGCAACTTGAATATATTATGCCCCTGTATGAAGGTGTTTTTGGTGTTTATCCTGTTTGGTATTCTAAGATTCCTGGATCTGTGGTTTGATATCTGTCACTAATTTTAAAATTGTTACTGCAGCCATGAAAATTTTAAATGGTGACTGCAGCCATAAAATTAAAAGATGCTTGTTCCTTGGAAGAAAAGTTATGACCAATCTAGACAGCATATTAAAAAGCAGAGACATTACTTTGCCAACAAAGGTCTGTATCATCAAAGCTATGGTTTTTCCAGTAGTCATGTATGGATGTGAGAGTTGGAATATAAAAAAGGCTGAGCACCGAAGAATTGATGCTTTTGAACTGTGGTGTTGGAGAAGACTCTTGAGAGTCCCTTGGACTGCAAGGAGATCCAACCAGTCCATCCTAAAGGAGATCAGTCCTGAATATTCATTAAGGACTGATGCTGAAGCTGCAGCTCCAATATTTTGGCCAGCTGATGCGAAGAACCGACTCATTGGAAAAGACCCTGATGCTGGGAGGGATTGGGGGCAGGAGGAGAAGGGGACGACAGAGGATGAGATGGTTGGATGGCATCACCTACTCACTGGACATGAGTTTGAGCAAGCTTCAGGTGTTGGTGATGGACAGGGAAGCCTGGTGTGCCACAGTCCACGGAGTTGCAAAGAGTTGGACATGACTGAGTGACTGAAAAACAGCTGATTTTAAAAAACTGTTGAGCATCATTGCTTCAAGTATCTCTTCTTCCCCATTCTCTTTTTCTTCTCCTTCTGATATTCCAGTTATGGGGATGTTGCATCTTTTGATATTGTTTGATGTATTCTGTTTTATGTGTACTGCTTTGTTTTGTTCATTATTTTTTTCTCTTTGTATTTTAGTTTGAGAAATTTGAACTATTTTCAGCTTCACTGATCCTTTCCTCAGCCATGTCCAGTCTCCTAATCAACCCATCAAACACATTCTTCACTTCTGTTACTTTGTTTTTTATTTGTAGCATTTTCATTTGATTCTTTCTTAGGGGAGTCATCTCTGTGCTTACATTATCCACCTGTTCCTTCAGGCTGTCTACTTCTTTCCATTAGAACCTCTAATATACTTATTTAAAACTCTCTAATAGTCTGTCATATCTGACTCTGGAGTTTGCCATGTGACCCTGGTTCTTTAATAGGTTCAAGAAAACTGGCTGATTTTTAGTTTGTTCAGCTTTTTCTTGTTATAAGGGCATAACTGTTGGCTTCTAAGCTCTACCTCTTCAAGATGAAATCAGAGCACTATTATTCTGAAGAAAATGTTTTACTGGTTTTGTTGCTTATAAATGTTTCCGATGAAATGCAGCTTGAAGTTTTTTTTAAAGTTCGTTGAAATATAACTTTAATAAACATTTCAGATAGAGTTTGCAGTGATAAATATTCCAAGTCTAGGCATGTCTTCCTCTGTCATTATTTTGCCATTTATGTGAATGATAATTGGTCTGGGCATTAAATTCAAGGCTCGTAATCTTTTTTCTCAGCATATTGAACATACTGCTTAAATGTTTTCTTGAGCCAGTTTTTAAAATGAGGATTCTATAGCAATCTTTCTTGTTCCTTTGTAAGTCCCCTGTTTTTCTCTCTGGAAGCTTTTGGAATTTTCTCTTTATACATACATGGAGCTCTAAAGTTCCACTTGGAACATATATGTGTGGGTCTTCTCTTTTCTGCTCTCCAGAAGCAGTCCCACAAGCAGTCTCATTGTTATCTAATGTAAGTCCATATGCCTGATGCACAGTGAGGCCAAAAACAATACCACAACATCAGAGTTTGGAGCAGAGGAAGGTTTATTGCAGGGCCATGCATGGAGACTGGTGGCTCAAGCCTTAAAAAGCCCAAACTCCTCCCGAAAACTTTCAGCAAAGCCCCTTTATGGGGAAGATGGCGGTGCAGGGGGTGGTGGGGGGGGGTTGGTTGTTGCAAACACCTTGGTGTCAGATTCTTTGTTCTTGTACTCAGTTCACAAGCTTCTGGAAACTTCACCAAAACAAACGTTATTATCTGTTCTGACAAGAAAGGACAAAGGTCCCAAGGCTGAATTTTGTCCTCTAAGGTTCAGGCCTATGGTACATGGGACTTCTTAGCCATTGTTTGGTAGTCCAGATGTCAAGATGCCACTCTTCAACTGCAGGGGGCGCAGGTTTGATCCCTGGTGGGGTAACTAAGATCCCACATGCCATGCTGCATGGCAGGAAAGGAAAAGAAAAGGCAAGCCAGGTGGAGAGAAAAAATATTGACAATACATATAGCTGAAAAAAGATTGGCCTCTAGAATGTATAAAGCATACTTACAACTCAAATAAAAGCTGCAAATCAATTTTTTTAAATGGCTGAAAGATTTAGCTAGACACATCATTAATATATATATATATATATTTGAACAGTTAATAGGCACATGAAAAAAGGTTTAAAATGATTCATCATTAGATTTTGATTATGCAAATCAAAAATCCTACTGAAATGAGATGCCAAGCAACCACGAGAATAGCTCAAATTAAAAATACTGATGCCACCAAGTGGTGGCAAGAATTTGAAGCAACTAGAACTCTTATGTAGTTCTGGTGGAAGTGTAAAATCATACAGTCACTTTGAATGACAGTGTACCGGTGTCCTACAAAGTTAGACATACACATCATATGAGCCAACAATTGTACTTCTAGGTATTTACCTAAGAGAAATGAAAACATCTGACCACACTATGACTTCTACATGAATTTTCACAGCAGTATTTTTTTAGTAAAAATTAAAAAAAAAACAACTAGGAACAACACAAATATCCAATAGATAGTGAGAAGATGAACATTGTGGTACATCCATACTATGAAATACAACTCAACCATAAACAGGGAGAAAATACTGATAAACAAAACAACAATGATGAAAGTTACACCATTATGCTGAAAGAAAGAAGCCAGACATGAAAGCGTATCTACTTTATAAGTTCTTACATATGAAGGTCTGTGTAAATCACATCTAATCTTTACAGATAAGACAGAAAACAGATAAACGGTCGCCTGGGACCAGAATGGGGAGAATGACTGAAATGAAACACAAGGAAACTTTCTTGGGTGATACATTAATATATGTTCTGTATCTATACGTGTATGTTCTACATCTTGACGCTTACATTATTACAGGTATTTATCAAAACTTATTCAACTATACATTAAAGTATATATAATTTGGTAGGTAGATTATACATTAATAAAGCTGATTCAAATAAAAACAATACCTGAGGACAAAAATAAAAATGCAAATATTTATCCTGTGAAAGATGGAAATTTTTAGGAAAAATAAAATGCTTTTATCCAGTATTTGACAGACATCCACATATTAGATATGTATTAAACCGGTTCTGGGGACTCCTCAGATAATAAGAATGATCTTGGAAGAATATAAATAAAATGTCCTGAAAACTGGAAGTTTTTGAGTTTGATATTTGAGAACTTTCCAAATTTTCTGAATTGATAAGATGCTGAAGTCCTCTAATGTTTAGAAAGTGTTGACATCATCTTGATTTATTACAATTAATCTTATTATAAATTCCTTTGATAAAATTGATGTTTGTGATCTCCGCTGAAATATCTGAATTATGAAACTAGAAATTAAAATTATGTTCAAACATGCATTATTAATATAAGGAGAAAAGCAACAAACTGGGTTCTATCCTTGGCTCTATGTTACCTAGATATATGAACATGCAATGAGTCACCTCTATGCCACTCTAATTTGTAGTGTGTAAAATCCAAGTGTGGCTTACATATTTTGGGTCTTTCCACTAATTAAACCCCTCTATTAACTGCCCTAACTCGAGACTACAATTTTATGTTTGGCTCTAGAAGGATTTGTGTAACCATAAGAGGGCAGCATTCCATTTAAGCAAATTCTTACACAATTTCCTGTAAGTGTTCGGTACACTACAATTACAGGCATTGAGATTGGCATAATATTTGCTAGTATTAAGCCCCTTAGGATTATGTTAAGAAAAGTAATTTGTCAGTTTTAAGTATGAATACACAAATTTATCACAACTAGAGGTAAAAGGGAGTCATTTCTGGCTCTCAGGCTTGTATTTATTTAAGTTGAGATCATGTTTCTGTCTCATCACTACTATAACCTATTAAAACACACTTGTCAACCCAATTAAAGGAGGACATTCGAGCACTAGTATGTAGATTTAGAAAGAGATATTTTCTATGGATTCTGTGTAAACTGCTATGTTCAAGGTTGCAACTATTTCAAAATCAGCATGCCTGTTCCACATCAAAATCACATGTCAGGAATAAGAGGTAAAGTGAGAAAAGAAAAGAGGATAAAGAATCATTTATGGACGAGAATTTACTTGGACCTTATTTGGTCCTCAACACAGTTTTAAAGAAGTGGAAGATTTAGAAACTACTATTAAGGCACTTAGACCATTTAAAGAAACCAAATAAGTATTCCTTAAACAATAAAATGGAGAAGGCAATGGCACACCACTCCAGTACTCTTGCCTGGAAAATCCCATGGACGGAGGAGCCTGGTAGGCTGCAGTCCACCGGGTCGCGAAGAGTCGGACATGGCTGAGCGACTTCACTTTCACTTTTCACTTGTATGCATTGGAGAAGGAAATGGCAACCCACTCCAGTGTTCTTGCCTGGAGAATCCCAGAGATGGGGTCGCACAGAGTCGGACACGACTGAAGTGACTTAGCAGTAGCAAACAATAAGAGATAACTGACGAAAAATAGATTCCATCACCGAGAAAGGGATTCTAATTTTTGGTATCAATGTTCCAACTGTTAGCAACTTTATCTACTTTATAAGCCCATCAGTTGATAGGAACAGAAGGCCATGGAGGCTTGCACAGCTCAAGATTACAGTAACAACTTCATGGTTTGTGGAACTAAACACCCTATCTCCTGGTCATTCATCTCAACCTGGGAATGTACCTTTTCTCTCCTCTTGGCCTTCAGTTCATCCTTCCTCTGCACAGTGTTGAATATCTTTTCACTGTCTTAGAAAGCCACCATCATCTTTCACAGTTAGAGGAAAGGAATGTTCAATAGTTTGGAAAGGAAGGGTCCGAGTACAGGAAACTCAAGGAACATTTACCATTTCTAGGCTATGTCTGTGCCTGCAGGACAAACCGTCACCCTCCTGGCTTTCTAGGGATGTCTGAAGAATCAAATCAAAGATTTGATTTGCTTAAAATCACTCTTTTCATTACACTCATTAGTGTATATGGACACGGAAATGGCAACCCATTCCAGTATTCTTGCCTGGAGTATTCCACGGACAGAAGAACCTGGTGGGCTACAGTCCATGGGGTCACAACGAGTCGGACACGATTGAGTGACTAACATATTAGTGTATATGGCTTCTCACAATAATGGAGTGAATATTAACAAATAACCAGTATGACAAATCATACAAGAATCATCTTTTCTTTGAAAAGAACACTTATGCCTGAAATAGAGCCTTGCTTGGGCAAAATTATTAACGGGATGACACAACAGAACTTACAAGTTGAGGGACTTTAGAAACGCTCTATAAGTTGACACCTTGCTATAAGACAAGAGGGAAGCCATGCCTAAAAATGAGAAAGAAAAAAAGGTCATTTGATTATAAATGTTACTCTAATTTTACTCTTTCATTTTAATATTTAAAATTTATTCCAATATAGTGTTAGCATGCTAATAAAAGGTAAATTGCTTTTATCTGGACCTACTGCTTTATTGTTTTGCCTCAGCTTTTATTATAGAATTGTTATTGCTATGGAAATGTTAACTTCCTGTTTATATTTCTGGAGTCCTGAAGGGCATGGAAGTTGGCCAGTTTAAGCTTTATTAGGGAGCTACTGAGAGAAAAATGTCTGCAGCATTTTTGCTTTGTACTGCTGCATTTCACGAAATGAAAATCTGTCCATTAAATGTAAATTGTGTGGTCAATGCTATAGCAATGTCTCCCTTTTCTCCCAGTAAAACTCTATAAACCTTAAGCTCATTTAGGTTAATTATGAAGATCCACAATTGCTACATCTAAACCAATGTGAACTTGAACCTAACCAGTCTCAAAATGTATATGCCTCTCTGGATTGCAGATGAGAGTCATGGATAAGGTTGGGTAATCTTTTCAGATGTGCTTCATCACAGCTGCTACCTCTTGGAGGAAAATCACAGTGGAGAGCTGAGACCTTGGCTTTCCAGGTTCATAAACCTGCTTTTGTGAGTTTACCTAAATTTTAGCTCTGATGTTTCTTTATAAACAAGAACATCACTTTACTGATTACTAAGGGAGATACGAAAACAGTGGGAATGAACAACTCTAGTGATCAGATTGCTTATGCCCAATAGCTCTGCATTCACAGTCCTGCCTAGGAACAAGGTAATGAGAAAACTGACTGAGTGATAGAAAAGTTGCTTAATGAGATAGCAGTAAAGGGAAATGAACGTCCTTAAAGGAATTCTCATCTTAATTAAAGGAAGATACACCTCTCTGCAGGCTTCCCTGGAGGCTCAGATGGTAAAGAATCTGCCTGCAATGCAGGAAACCTGGGTTCCATCCCTGGGTCAGGAAGATCCCCTGGAGAAAGGAATGGCTACCCACTCCAGTATTTTTGCCTGGAGAATTCCATGGACAGAGTAGTCTGACAAGTTACGAGCATGGGGTCACAAAGAGTTGGACATGACTGAGCGACTAACACACATACACACACACCTTTCTGCAGTGATCAGAATATGGTAATACTTTGGTCTACTTTTTTTGATGATTACAAGATAGTTATTAGAAGAAATATGCACTCTCTTTTTTCTTCTTTCTGTAGAGTTTGTATTTGTCCTAACAAAAGTGAAGTCACTCAGTCATGTCTGACTCTTTGAGATCCCGTGAACTGTAGTCTGCCAGGCTCCTCCATTCTCCGGATTTTCCAGGCAAGAATACTGGACTGGGTTACCATTTCCTTCTCCAGGGGAATCTTCCTGACCCAGGGATCGAACCCGGGTGTCCCGCATTGCAGGCAGACTCCTTACCATCTGAACCACCATCACCTATTGTCCTAACAAACTTCTCCTTTATTTAACCAAATGGGCCATTTTACATATACTGCACGAACAAAACAGACAGTATTTACTCCACACAGTTTTCATTTCAGTGGTGAAAAACAGACAATTAAATGTGGTATATAATATTTCATATGGTTAAAAAACAGTATTGAAAATAAAAATAAAATAGAGTAAGGAGGCAGAAAGCAATGAAGGAAGTGCTGTTTTAGATAGTACAGTCCAGAAAGGCCTCTCTAGAAACATAAAGAGCAGAGCAAAATGACATTGAATTAAGTGAAAGGCAGGCCATAGTTTTTCACATACCTGGGGAACTTAGTGACTAAACAACAACTGAGACCTCACCAAAATTAAAATGTGGTATTCCAGTCCTACAGAAAAAGGGGGCCACACTCAGCCTAACACTTATGCAGCTGCTCCTTCCCAAATGAAGGCTCAACATGGCTGAAGTTGACCTTATATCAAGTTGTTTCTGATAACAGTGGAAACAGAAAGACCAGTAGACAGCATTTGGGCATGCTCAGTTGCTCAATCATGTCCAGGTCTTTGGGACCCCATGAACTGTAGCCCATCAGACTCCTCTGTCCATGGAATTTTCCAGGCAAGAATACTGGAGTGGGTTGCCATTCCCTTCTCCAGGGGATCTTCTCAACCGAGGGATTGAACCCATGGCTCCTGAGTCTTCCGCATTGGCAGGCAAATTCTCTATCATTGAGCCACCTGGGAAGGCACCGTGTAGACAGAGATAATGCTAAACATGGCTTAATCTTTGGCCACAACAAAGTCAGACTCCATGCAAATCTCAAAGAAAGATCAAAGACTATAAAGAGAAGGGGCTTTGGGTCCAATACTTGAGCACCAGTCATACCTGTGACAAGTACTATCTTTGTGATCATTAACCAAGATGCTTAATTTCTTTGTGCTTCACTTTCTTTATCTATAAGATGGGCATCATTATAGTTCTCACTGACAAAATTATTGGGAGGATAAAGAAAATAAATGATGGATGCAGTATATGATACATGGAAAGGGCATTGTAGCCCTCAAGGACATATAGTGCTTTCTCCCACAGATAAAGGAGCAAAAGGAAGTAGTCAGTCATACTCGCTTTAGAAGGAAAAAGGTGTGAACACATAATGAAAGTCCACTAGGCCCCACACACTGCATAACAGACATAATTATTGTCCTCCTATAAGATGTCAGTATTTCAATTTTACAGGTAAGAAAACGGTCTCAGAGAGACCACACAATTCACTCAAGATTGGGACTTCCCTGGCAGTCCAGTGGTTAAGACTCCGAGCTTCCATTGCAGGAGGCACAGGTTTGATCCCTGGCTGGAGAACTAAGATCCCATGTGTCATAATGAAGCAACATGAATTCCCAGATGATGTTTTTATTCCCCACACCATCAGTCCTGCTTAAGCTTCTCCAAGAACACAGAAAAACTATGTGTTTCATCTCAAACCACTCCTGGGCATAAAGAAGAAGCTCATCAACAGCTACTGTAGAGTCCTTCCCACTCCCTCTCTTGGTGAGGAGCCAAGAAGTGCACTCTGCTAGGTAGCATCCAGGACTGGGCATCTCTGCCCAGCCCAAGGTGCTGACCGCTGAATTCAATGTGCAGCGGTGTTCCTCCTTGGTTTTCAAAGTCCTGAACTGCCAACACTCTTTCTCATGTGGGAGCACGCAGAACTGCAACAGGGACCTCTGCCTTCCCACCTTGGTGGGACAAGGCCCCACATCACAGAGCTCGTGCCTGCTGCCAGGAACCCACTGAGGATCATCACCATGCTTCCCAAAACTGTCATTTGTTTCCAGAAAGGGAGTGAAATAAATAGCCTTTTGATTGGTTGCTTCTCAGCTTCTTCAGAAAGTTAAACTAACGCTGCCTGGTGGGCTGCCATCTATGGGGTCACACAGGGTCAGACACGACCGAAGCGACTTAGCAGCAGCAGCATACCCAGGTGGGTCTAACACACCCAGAGTGGATGGATGGTAGATCAGGATGGGAAACATTCAGCTTTATTTTGGTCTCAGGGGATGGCGGGGCTAGGCAGTGTGAGTTCATGTGATTGAATGAGGCATGACTTCTGTGTATGTGTGTGTGTGCTTCATCAGTTCAGTCATGTCCGACTCTTTGCGACTCTATGGACTGAAACCCGCCAGGCTCCTCTGTCCATGGAATTTTCCAGGCAAGAATACCTGGAGGGGGTAGCCACGCCCTCTTCCAGGGGATCTTCCTGATGCAGGGATTGAACTCACATCTCCTGCATCTTCTGTATTGCAGGTGGAGGAAGTTCCATTATTTCCACAAGAGGGCCATTTTGTTGGGTGCAGTTGTAGCACAATGGGTCATGGAACTCAGAGCAGAGGCACCAACAAAGGTGCCACAGCCCTGCAGGAATCACATCTCCAGGCTGCCCAGAACCAATGTCAACCAGGTTACATCCACTGTACCCATCTGATCTTTGGTTCTTGGGTAGGGAAAATGGTTCATTGACTTTCTGTCCTTGGATGAATGGTTTTTCTCCATTTTGGAAGGGTAGCAGGCTCAGCATAATTGTGAACTCCATGAAGTCAAGGACTCTGTTTCCCTCTTCACCATGATATTGAGCCTGGGAAGCATCTTGATGCAATCACTAAACTTTCATTAAAAGAGTAAGTTAATTACTCCGATGACCCCAGGACTTGACCTCTCATCTAACAGGAAAGGTTGCTATGTGTTAAGTGCTTTACATGTGATTCCAAGCAGTCTAGCTTATTTGGTCGACGGAAACAGCTCCAAAATAAATCAGTGACTTAAAATAACAAAGGTTTATTTCAGGTCAGCTGGTGGGTGAGCACCACATCACTCTCAGTCTAGTACTCTGCAGGATGGAGAGGTCACCATGTGGAAACTGGATGCTGCTGAAGCACACAATGGGCCAGCAAGAAGAGGTGGCAAGAATACACAGAACTATACAAAAAAGATCTTCATGACCTAGATAACCACGATGACCCAGATAACCATGATGGTTTGATCACTCACCTAGAGCCAGACATCCTGGAATTTGAAGTCAAGTGAGCCTTAGGAAGCATCACTATGAAAAAAGCTAGTGGTGGCGATGGAATTCCAGTTGAGCTATTTCAAATCCTAAAAGATGATGCTGTGAAAAGTGGTCCACCCAATATGCCTTCAAATTTGGAAGACTCAGCAGTGGCCACAGGACTGGAAAAGGTCAGTTTTCATTCCAATCCCAAAGAAAGGCAATGCCAAAGAATGTTCAAACTACCACACACAATTGCACTCATTTCACAGGCTAGCAAAGTAATGCTCAAAATTCTACAAGCCAGGCTTCAACAGGACATGAATCATGAACTTCCAGATGTTCAAGGTGGATTTAGAAAAGGCAGAGGAACAAGAGATCAAATTGCCAACATTTGTTGGATCATCTATAAAGCAAGAGAATTCCAGAAAAACATCTACTTCTGCTTTATTGACTACACCAAAGCCATTGTCTGTGTGGATCACAACAAACTGTGGAAAATTTTGAAAGAGATGTGAATACCAGATCACTTTACCTGCCTCCTGAGAAATCTGTATGCAAGTCAAGAAACAACAGTTAGAACCGGATATGGAACAATGGACTGGTTCCAAATTGAGAAAGGAGTACATCAAGGCTGTATGTTGTCAACCTGCTTATTTAACTTATATGCAGAGTACACCATGCAAAATGCCAGGCTGGATGAAGCACAAGCTGGAATCAAGATTGCTGGGAGAAATATAAATAACTTCAGATATGCAGATGACACCACCCTTATGGCAGAAAGTGAAGAAGAATTAAAGAGCCTCTTGATGAAAGTGAAAGGGGAGAATAAAAAAGCCGGCTTAAAACTCAATCTTCAGAAAACTAAGATCATGGCATCTGGTCCTATCACTTCATGGCAAATAGGTGGGGAAACAATGGAATCAGTGACAGACTTTAGTTTTGGGGGGCTCCAAAATCACTGCAGATGGTGACTGCATTCATAAAATTAAAAGATGCTTGCTCCTTGGAAGAAAAACTATGACCAACCTAGACAGCATATTAAAAAGCAGAGACATTAATTTGCCAACAAAGGTCCATCTAGTCAAAGCAATGGTTTTTCCAGTAGTCATGTATGGATGTGAGAGTTGGACTATAAAGAAAGCTGAGTGCTGAAGAACTGATGCTTTTGAACTGTGGTATTGGAGAAGACCCTTGAGAGTCTCTTGGACTTCAAGAAGATCAATCCTAAAGGAAATCAGTCCTGAATATTCATTGGAAGGACTGAAGATGAAACTGAAACTCCAGTACTTTGGCCACCTGATGCAAAGAACTGACTGATTGGAAAAGACCCTGATGCTGGTAAAGATCGAAGGCAGGAGGAGAAGGGGATGACAGAGGCAAGTCAAAGGGTGGAGCCTGGCTTTCAACTTCAATCACTTAACCAACCTGTTGAATCTTGCTATCACCAGAGCCTGGCAAGCTCTGTAAGGGGAGACACAGTGAATTCTCAGGGTGTCTAGAACCAGATTTATCAAGTGTCTGTGCATGAAATCATTAGGCTACACCTGATAGACCTTAATCTCTGTAGGCAGTTGCCTCTGCTTTCCAACTTATCCCTTCTCTTTATTGCATACATGCATACTTAGTTGTGTCCACTCTTTGTGACCCCAAGGACTGTAACCTGCTAGGCTCTTCTGCGCATGGGATTTCCCAGGCAAGAATACTGGAGTGGGTTGCCATTTCCTACTACAGGGGACCTTCCCTACTCAGGGATCGAATCTGCATCTCCTGCCTTGGCAGGCAGATTCTTTACCACTAGTGCCACCTGGGAAGCTCTCTCTTTATTGAAGAACCTGCTATTTCTCAAGGAGGATGATAACTACTTATTCAAGCCATTATACAGCTGCCATCATCCCTTCCATGGCTAGATTTTTAGAGGTTATCCAGAAATGGTAATTTTCTTACTTGCTGGTGGTATATAATATTCATGGAATTATTATGAAATTCATATTTACAACCAAACTACTCTTTCCATAACACACTTGAGCAGCTCAGACATTAGAGAACTGCAAATTCAGTCTGTGGTTCATATTTTTCTTTCCACATAGAAAAAAATATTTCTCAAATGCTGAGATTAGGATGTGGACTTAGCTTCTTGGGAATGAAACACCAGCGGACTGATGGCCTGAAGACTATTTCTGTGGAATCAAGTGAGCTTACTAAAAGTAAATTGTTGGTCTTAAAACACTATCAGCAGACCTTTGATATAATCAGAGGACACGACTGTCAGCTATTTATTTAGGTAACATATTAGAGTGGGCATAAAAGCCACAGAAACCCACTCTAGCCAACTTGTGTAGATTAAGGAATTTGTACATCCTAGGCAGTTCAAAAAATCAAAAGAAAAGCAAATTACCAAGCCCTTGGAAGGAATGAAAATAGTACAGTTCTGGGGTTCAGGCCTACTATCATCAGTATTCATCAACTCCAACTATCTTTTTTCTGGGGGTCTCTCCACTCCAGAGTCTAACCCCAGGGTCCTGGGAGAAAAGTTCAGAAAGGCATAGCATGGATTGTATACCTGGTTGCTCACAGTGCCTGGCACATGCTAGAAATTCAAGTTCAATACATTGTTACAGGAGTGAATGACCAAGCTCTCTGGGCTTTATATCATTCAATCAAAAAAAAGGGCGTGGGGGGACTTTCCTGGTGGTACAGTGGATAAGAGTCTGCCTGCCAATGCAGGAGACTCAGGTTTGATCCCTAATCTGGGAAGACTGCACATGTGATGGAGCAGCTAAGCCCCTGCACCACAACTACTGAACTTGGCTCTGGAGCCCAGGAGCCACAAATAATGAGCCCAGGTGTTGCAACTGCTGAAGCCTGTGCTCCAGAATAAGAGAAACCACCACAACGAGAAGTCCGTTCACTGCAAGGAAGACTAACCACTGTTCACTGCAACTAGAGAAAGACCGAGAACAGCGATGAAGACCCTGTGCAACAACAAACAAATAATTTTCAAAAATGGAATGTGATGATTCTATGACATCAGCATTACTTGTCTATAATTGCTGTAATGTATTACCACAAACTGGTAGCTTAAAAATCCCACAAATTTATATCATATGGTTCTGGAGGTCACAAGTTTGAAATTGAGTCTTATAGGGCTAAAATCCATGTATCATCAGGGCTGGTTTCTTTTAGAGATTCCAGGGGAGAATCAGTTTCTTGCTTCTATCAGGTTCTAGAAGATGCTGGCATTATTTGGCTCCTGGCTCCATCACTCCAATCCCTGCTTATACTGTCACAATTCCTTCTACCCACTTTGATCCTCTTGCCTCTCACTTATGGATCTTTGTGATTAGATGGGCTCTCCTGGTGGCTCAGCGGTAAAGAATCCACCTGCAATGCAAGAGGCTACCTGCAGAGTAGGTGATGTGGGTTCAGTCCCTGGGTCAGGAAGATCCCCTTGAGAAATAAATGGCAACCTATTCTTGCCTGGAAAATCCCATGGACAGAGGAGCCTGGGGGGCTACAGTCCATGGGGTTGCAAGAGTCAGATATGACTTAGTGACTAAACCACCACCATGATTAGATTAGGCCCACCAAACAATCCAGCATCATTTCCTCATTTCACGACCCTTAATTTAATCAAAGTTGCAAAGTCCCTTCTACCTTGTCAGGTTAACATATTCATATGTGAACATCTTCAAGGGACTATTTTTTGTCCCACCATAAGACGCTTCACAATCTAAAATTCTGGAATGCTTTCATTGCTGATATTGATACTAGGAACTGGACTTCCCTGGTGGTGCAGTGGATAAGACTCTGTCTGCCAATGCAGAGGACATGGGTTTGATCTCTGGTCCGGGAAGACTCCACATGCCTCAGAACAACTAAGGCCGTGCAGCACAACCACTGAGTCTGCGCTCTAGAGATTGCAAGCCACGACCACTGAGACTAAGAACCATGGGGTCCGCCTGGTCCTGTTGTATGTGGACCTTACAGGCTATTACAAAGTTAGCAAAGCTGTCTAACGGTAAATCAGAGCTACTGAAAGAGAACTTATGTATCAGATGATTCCTGTCTCTTGGATGAACTAGATGGCTCAATGTCTATGCCATACATGTGGGGATAAGAGCAAACATTTTTGTTACAGTATTTCTACTGACCTCACCTTGAAATGGCACCTTGAGAAGGCGCTGTCTAAAGAAATCACTCACATGGAATTATCACATCCCCAGAAGGGAGTTTGACTCAGAACCAGACTAAGAACAAGATACTCTCAAGCACTGAAAAGATTATTAAAGATTATTGTGTCCCACTCCCATTTGTAATTTAAAAGCAGAACACCTCTAAAGCACAAAATAAGGAACTAAGATAAATATCTAACCTTATGGTGACTGCTGAATGCTGGTTTTGAAATATCTCCCAAAATTTTATTTTAAGAATTGCCATTTTATTCTCCTGCCTTCTTGTTGATGCACTAAATGCATTCTTAATCTTCTTGTTGGATGGTGCAGCCCAAAATATTCATGACCTACCAGAAAAAAAATCACCTTTAATTAATCAAAACGGTAATTTCTAGATGTCATTTTATAATACCTTGCTGCTGCTGCTGCTAAGTCGCTCCAGTCGTGTCCAACTCTTCACGACTCCATGGACTGCAGCCTACCAGGCTCCTCTGTCCATGGGATTTTCCAGGCAAGAGTACTGGAGTGGGGTGCCATTGCCTTCTCCTTATAATACCTTAGGGTTTTACTAATACAATCAAAAGGGGCTCTGGCATTCTAAATGCTAATATAATTATTTAAATTAAATATGGACCCAAAATTTATAACACCTTGGACCTAAAACAAAATCCCACTATGGATCTCAGGCTTTAAAACAGTCTATCATTAAACAAAAATGCTTTTATTTATAATGGCTCATGTTTTCATTTTTTTAATCAAAGATATTAACTTCTAATCTGAGCCCCTGAGAAGCCTGAGATAATGAAGAGTTGACATTGTCTGAATAACTATTTTATGTCTATGTATCAGCAAACACTTTATAAGTTTTTAATCTTACATGTAATACATAATTAAATCCCCAAAATACTACAGGCATTATTATTGTGTTGATTATAAGGGGAATAAACTTAGGTTCAGAGTGGTGACTTAATTTGATGTAGGTCACACAGCAGAGCAGAAATTTGAATCCAAAGAGTTGGTCTCTTAACCGTGATATTCTGCCAGTTACCAGTTTTGCCATACTGGTTAGCTATCCCTATAGTCAGGTTCAAGGGTTGTCTATGCAGTCTTTCTTTTTGTTTTCTCTCTCTCTCTCTTTTTTTTTTTTTTTTGAGAGAGTAAATTTATGATTTCTAACAGTGTGATGGTTTGAACCAGCTCTGTACATTAGAATAGCTCAAAAAAGAATTTTCAGGTATGTCTTTGACAGGCCCAACTGTAGAGCTTCTGATTCTATGCACTAAGGCAAGTAGATGCTGGGTGTAGGTAAAAGCTCCCTATGTAACTCTAACCTGGACTCCTGAGGAAGAACACTACATCAGGTCTTATTAGACACCGAAAGAAGGGCAGAAATTGCATCATTATCTTCAAGGACTTGGACAAATAGAGGAACTCCAAGTGGTGTTAGAAAACTCGTCAACAAAAGTATATAACAACTTCAGAAAGACTGTGAATCTAGTCTAGGTAGAAACAAAACTTTACAGCAGAAATGTGGTACCTTGCTTGACACATCACAGAAAACCCCATGAAAGATTTAAAGATGAATCAACCACCTATGGTACTTTGCAGCCCCTTTTCCTAAGTTATTACATGCCTTTGCATTCATGAGAAGAAAATTAGGGTGGAGTGGAACAAAAGAATGAAACTGTAGATGAAAAAAAAAAAAGAAAAACCTCCACTGGAAATACATTGTGGTTAGAGCTAAATAGTCCCAGTCATTTAAAAATGGAGCAACTGCTTCCAGGAAAGAGCAATGGGAAATAACCCCATATATTTTATTCATCTTTAATGCTTTCTGTTCTCCAGACAAGCTCTCACAATTCTGCAAAAGGGTTTAGCAGGCTTAAAAAGACATGGTGAGAAGTCATTTCAAAGGATCAGTGTGTTTGACATGCTCAGACTAATTCTGCAGTCTCTCTGCATTATTTCACATGAATTATTTAAAATAATCTACAACCCACCAACACAATGACTTGTGCCTTCTTTCATTCTCTATTTAATGTTCTTGTTGTTAAAGTCAGAAGACAACTTTTTGGTTTTCTGTTCTATTTATACTTGTGAGAAAGGCAAAGGAATTGTTTTAATTGGAGGATAATTTCTTTATAAAGGAAGCTTTAGAAAAATGTTGATGTCTGTTTGTACATAGAGCTGATTTTTTTAAATGTCCTAATTTGGTGTCCTAATTTTGCTTCCTTGTTGTGAGTTTCCATGTGTAATCAGCAGACACTAAGTACGTCATTAGGACATACCAAATTTTTTCCATAGCCCTGGGGCCATCTTACAATCTGCTTTTTTCATTAGAGCCCCACACATGGTGTTTTCAGTAAATTTTCAATTCTTAGGATCTGGTCTTTTTTCCATTGAACACAGATTTTTCCCTGATTTGCTTTTAAATTATATAACTGTTGCTAAACTAGACATTTTTTAAAAAAAAAAAAAAAAAAAAAACACCACCACCACTATCTCTCTTGATGTTGAGTTAGTATTTAATTTAGCCACCTAGTAGAAATATCAACAGTCACCCATTCAAGTGACAAAATTAAAAATTTTTTTCATCAAGTCACGGCTTGGAAAGAATTAACTGATTTTACTACTCAGTTGCAGGACCTGACATTGATTTTCCATTTCCATGACAATGATCCCACAATCAACAAATATCAACTGAATGCCTACAATTCAGAAAGCAAAGGGCTGTGCCAGGGCCTAGGTTGGAGATCCATTGATAACTCTCTACTGCTTTTTTCCTGTTTTGAAGACAGTGTCGGAAGCTTACCTGGCATCCACACGATTCCCCGCTTCCTCCTTCACACACACAATTCCTCCCAGCAGACAGAATCTGCCATCCAACATGGAGACTGAAGACAGCAGCCACATATCCTCCCAGCCTCCCTTGCACTTGGAGCACCAGTCATGGCCACTGCAAACTGAAGGGAAGTCTGCTGAGACTGGTAGGAAACAGAGGGAACAGGGCAAGAAAAACATGGCTCTCCTCTCTGATTAAAAGGATTGTGAGAAAAGTTGCCCCCTTTCAGTTTTTTAAAGATACTGTTGTTTTAAAAAATGCTGAGGGAGTAAGCAGCATCTTGCAATCAGGAGGGGAAAAGCTAAAGACCAGAAACCAATATCCTGAGAAAAAGCCCAAGCACAGAAGAAAGAAAGAGACTGTGTTCTCAATGCTATTTTGAGCCATTGCATTAAACCTGGAATTCCCCTGCTCCTGCAATTTGTATTATGTGGGGTAATAATTGCATTTCTTATCAAAAAATATCTGCAGTTGGGTAATCTGTATTTTGCAGCAGAAGCCATTCCGACTAGTATGAAAGAAAAAGTGAAACAGAAAGTTGCTCAGTCATGTCTGACTCTTTATGACCCATGGAATTTCCAGGTCAGAATACTGGAGTATGTAGACGTTCCCTTTCGATCCCAGGTCTCCCGCACTGCAGGCAGATTCTTTAAGTCTAGGCCACCAGGGAAGCCCCAATTCCTCCCAACTAATATACCTGCTTCAAAATTTAACTGACACATTAATGCTCTATTAAATGTCCCTCAGTAGCATCTCTGACCCGCTCCACAGCACCCCCCACCTCCTATCCCCATCCATGTGGAACAAAATGACCCTTACTTTCAATTCCCATGTTACCCTGGCATACAAATGCTCACTTTCTTACTTGGGTTTTCAAAGCTCCCTCATTCACTAGCTCTCAAATCCAGTGCAACAGGTCTGGCTGATATAACCACTTGCCCCATCTATTGGTGGCAGGCAGAATTAAATGTCTTTACTAAGAGAATCTCTGCTCACTCTTGGCAAGGACAATGATAGTAGCTGAAAGTTCAGAAGCAGAGGGAATTATTTGTTCCTTTATATTGAAGCCATCAATTATCTCCTCCTCAAGACGGTAAGCATCTTAAATGAATGGATTATTTCTCTCTCTTCTTTCATCTTAATTCCTCCAGTACTCTGCAGAAAGTTTAGCAGTTTAGCACATCATATCTTCTCAATAACTGTTTGTCAAAATGGGCTGATAATTATGGAATTTAAATGTTTAAAGATCAATGACACCTTAGAGATTATCTGATATAATCTCTGAATTTCAGATAACGTATATAAAAAGACCCTAAACTTAATGGAGACTCAATAAATGATGGTATTTTTTTAATCATTTTACTCAGTAACTCTTCAGCTGAATTCTAGTTAATATCCTATTTGTTTCTTTTAACTGTTGGACCCTTGCCTTGATCTGTCAGGTCTGGGCTTCCCCAGCCCAGACCCCGGCTTCCCCGAAGAACTCCCATCGCACTCTGAGATCATCTTTAGCACTTTCTGTTTCAACTTGTCACTTATCTGTCTTCCTTATAGATTGTAAATTCCTTGAACATGTGAACCCTGATTTATTTATATCTATCATATCCAGAATACAATGCTTAGAACCTAAAAGTTTCTTACAATATTTGTTGAGTGAATGTAAGAACAAATATATTTATGTTGGGAAAGGGGCCTTCCAAGAAAAGTTTTTATAAACATCTTTGTGATATACACATTAGGCATTCATCTATTCACTCAACAAAACTTTCATGAGTTTTGTCTATGAGCAATAGATTCAGAGATTACCGCTCCTTGGAATACATGGGTACATCCCATGGAACAAGTAGGTCTTTACTCATCTTGGCCTTTCCCAGCCAGCTAGTTAATCTCTACTATAGCTAGTTACTCATCCAGTTTGACTTGGACTTGCTGCTCCAGCAGTCCCTTCCCATGGAAAGCTGTTAACTTTATGAGGCTCTAAAGAGACTGCAAATGTTTCTCAACACTTTTTTATGGGAGCCAGAACTTACACACATCACTGCTCCACAGAAGGGTTGTCTTTTAGGTAATGCAAACAACAGGGGGATGACTGATTTGCCTGCCTCCTCCCTCCAAGTGTGGCTTGGAGAGCATGAGTTCAGCTCTAGGCCCACAAGCTGACATGCCAACTGGCAAAGTCATTTCTTTGGAAATGATTTAGTGCTTTTTGTTTTTTTATTACTTAAGAACTGAGCAGGGCATTTAAAAATGTCCAAAATGAAACTCCCCATTGAAACGTTGAGGTCTCTCTAAGCAAGAATAACCTACTCCCAACTTTGCGGGTCAGGAAACCATTAGAAAGAAATCATCTCAACTGCCCAAAGATGGTCTCGAGTCCAACCACCAAGGTGCCAAAGCCAACACCATGTTGATGCAGATGGGTAGCCAGGCAGAAAAGGTAGCGCTCCGATGTTAGGCTCCCTCTACTCCTCCAGCCTGCTCCCTTCCAGGAGTGAAGGGACAGAAAGAAGGGAGGAGAGGAAGGCAGGCCAAAAAATCAACAAGGTGCAGCATGTCTCATAGCCACGTCAGCCATGGCAGGGTCCTGTGATGCTGTTGACTAGTTTTAGCTTTATGGAGACAGAGCCAGCTTCTGTATCAGATGAGTCACTTGTAATCTTCCATCTTGGTTCCTGCCCACAGGCCTCAAATAATCAAACAAGGAACCGTTCCGATAACAGTTGAAAATACCATTTAGAGCTTCCCTGGTGGCTCAGCGGGAAAGAATCTGCCTGCCAGTGCAGGAGACACGGGTTCGATCCCTGATCTGGGAAGGTTCCACATGTAGCGGAGCAACTAAGCGGGTACACTACAACTATTAAGCCTGTGCTCTAGAGCTGGGGACCCACAACTACTGAGACCCCATGCCGAAACTTCTGAAGGCAGCGCACCCTAGAGCCTGCACTCCGCAACAAGAGACGCCACCACAGTGAGAAGCCTGTGCATCACAACCAGAGAGTAGCTCCAGCTCTCTGCAACGAGAGAAAAGCCTGCACAGCAAGGAAGACCCAACACAGACAAAAATAAATAAACACAATTATCCCTTTTTAAAAGAAGAAAATACCCTTTAATCTATAGAAGCTTACCATCAAATGATGGAAAACAGCTTGAATTAAGCAGAAACAGCAAAATATAATGGAGAACAGAAGTTTTGAATCTACAGTTCAAGCTCCTGCTTTAATTTTGAGCCTATTTCTTGCTAACTCTGCCACCTTGGACTGGTCACTGGTCCTCTCTGAGTGCTGCTTTCTTATTTTTTTCTAATTTTCTAATAGAAATATTAATTATATTTTAACTTACCTACCTGTCAGTTATTGGTCAAAGGTTAAATGATTAAATGATCTCATGATGCTCTCTTGATTTATTTTTTATTTATTTATTTTTTTCATTTATTTTTATTAGTTGGAGGCTAATTACTTTACAATACTGTAGTGGGTTTTGTCATACATTGACATGAATCAGCTATGGATTTACATGTATTCCCCATCCCGATCCCCCCTCCCACCTCCCTCTCTACCCAATCCCTCTGAGTCTTCCCAGTGCACCAGGCCCGAGCACTTGTCTCATGCATCCAACCTGGGCTGGTGATCTGTTTCACCCTAGATAATATACATGTTTCGATGCTGTTCTCTCGAAACATCCCACCCTCGCCTTCTCCCAAAGTCCAAAAGTCTGTTCTGTACATCTGTGTCTCTTTTTCTGTTTTGCATATAGGGTTATCATTACCATCTTTCTAAACTCTTTCTAAGCTCTCTTGATTTAAAAGAACTGTACAGGGTATTCCCTGGTGATCCAATGGTTAGGACTCTGCCATGACCTTACTTTACTGCCAAGGCCTGGGATCAATCCCTACTTGGGGAATTAAGATCCAGCAAGCTACTGTGTGGCCAAAAATAACAAACACACAAATAAATAAATAAGAATTTTTATAAAGAACTATACAAATCTTGGATTGTGTCTTATGGGTTGTATGATAAAACAAGAGGTATGTTTAAAATGAGCGTGACAATATAGGTATGTGTGTGTGCATGCTCAGCTGTGTCCAACTCTTTGTGACATCATGGACTATAGCCCACCAGGCTCCTCTTTCCATAGTATTCGCCAGGCCAGAATACTGGAGTGGGTTGCCATTCCCTTCTCCAGGGGATCTTCCTGACCCAGGGATCGAACCTGGGTCTCCCGCATTGCAGGCAGATTCTTTTCCCGTCTGAGCCACCAGGGAAGCCACCACCACCAACACACATCCCCTCCTGCCCGCATCTGGGCCTCCAGGAGCCTTGTTTTTTCTGCCTGGAACCCACTTCCTTCTCATCTGTCTCTGAAAGGCCTGCTTATTTCTCAAAGCCCTTCACTTTTAGGAAGACTTTCCAGGTAGCCAGACCTTCATCAATCCCATGTCAATGTATCCTTCCTATGTGCTTGTCAACTAAAAATAGAGCCACAACCTAAAAGTTGAGAGTTATGTTTTATTCGGAGGAAACTTTTAGGACTTAAGCCCCTTAGGCTGCATCTTAAGTAGACTTGAGAGAATTGCTCCAAGGAGGGAAGGGGAGGAGCCAGCTCAAACAAATTTTGTAACAAAGGACAGGTAGCCTGAACATCAAGAGATTATTGTTAGTGAAAGGAAGCCAGATATCCCAAGTGAAGAAATTTAGAACTTTTCTATTTATGGGAAGATGCAAGAGTCTGGGCTCACTGAAATCATTCCTTTCACATGCATCTCAGTTATCTGGGACCAGTTTCCTATGTTTTCACACCCTGAGTTCCTCAGGCTCCCTGGAGGGAATGGCTGCCAGACCTGCAGATAGGCTTCTCCTTCTGTGTGCCCTGGAGGGCTGGAGTGGCTGAAGACCATGGCATCCTTGTTTATTAATATGGCAGGATGCTCCATTTCTCAGGCTAACCTCCTAAAGACTACACACCATGCTGCTGGGCTTAGTCGCTCAGTCTGCCAGGCTCCTTTGTCCGTGGGGATTCTCCAGACAAGAATACTAGAGTGGGTTGCCAGGCCCTCCTTCAGGGGATCTTCCCAATCCAGGGAACAAACCCAGGTCTCTCACATTGCAGGCATTCTTTTTTTTTTTTTTGAATTGGAGGTTACTTACTTTACAATATTGTAGTGGTCTTTGCCAGACTGTCTTAATGCCTTCTGACATCCTGTGCCACTTCTTTTCTGTAATTTTTTAAAGCATGTGTAACAGTGTAGGCCAAGCTCTGCTTAAGAGACGAGGTAATAAACTCCCAGAAGGCAGGGAAGACACCTGGGCGTCCACTTGCAGCAGGCTTCCCTCCACCCCTCCCTGATGTGACTGCCATGGATGCTGGGAGGTTTTCTGCTGTAAATATCCAGTTTATTCCTTTAAATAGGTGGTAACTGTAGCATGAACAGTCTTTGAAACCATAAAATCTCTCCATTCAGCTGCCTAGACATCCGTGTCCACACAGCACCTGTTACAATCATTCTAAAGTAATACATCAGTGAATTTGATGACAGAGGTGCCGATGTTTGTGGAGAGCTTACTGCTTGCCAGGCATTGCTCTTACATATATATCCCTATTTACTACTCAAAACACTCCTAAAAAATGAATACTGTTGCAGCTTCTCTACTATAGCGATGAAAGAAGTGAGACCCAGAGAAATGGAAGGACACAGAGCAAGACAGCAAAGATTCAGATGCAAAGAGTTCAGCCTCAGAACCACAGCTGCACTCTGCTCTATTGCTTTTCATCTAAAATCATTACTTTGGCCACTAAAACTGATCTTTATTCTATGCAACTCAGGAGATGCAGCAGACTCGAGTTTCATCCGAGTCAGGAAGATCCCCTGGAGGAGGAAATGGCAACCCACTCCATTATTCTTGCCTGAAAAATCCCATGGACAGAGGAGCCTGGTGGGCTACAGTCCATGGGGTCACAAAGAGTAGGACGTGATTGAGCAACTGAGCCCACACGCGTACACACACACGCAGGCATGAACGCACTCACACATCCCTAGACCTTATCTTACTTGAGTTTAAAGGAAAAGCCACAAAAACCCCCTCTTCTATACTTCCCACTGTGCCTGCCCCTTGGGACTTCTGCTTTTGTGTTCCTTTCATCTCCCCAGCATCTAACAACCACTGAAGAAGCAGCAGGGCTTCCTTCAAATGTAAACTGTGGTAAGTACCAGGTTGTTTGGAGCCCAGGGAGCTACTGAATCAGTCACTGTTCCCTGCTCCGGCTAACAAATATCTCTTTGAGATCCTCCAATGACTCAATCACACAGCCCACACCTGCCAAACAGAATCAGCCGCCCTGAGATCTGAGCTGAGCTGCCAGGACACAGTGTCAGAGGTCAAGCCCATTTATAGACTCGGTCAGGACAGTGATGCACTAGTGAAGAGAAAACAAGCTTCATTTATGTAATATTGAAAATTCAGGATGGGTAACCTAGACGAGAACCCAGGAAACATAAATATTGGAACATGACAAATGATGATACAACAATATTATTACTAACCAAGGTACAAACATCTCTTTAAAACGGAGCCGCAAAATGTTTCATCATATTCCAAATTGGTTTCCCTCCTGGAGTCACAGGCTATGAACCTTCTAAAACTGAATGCAAAATTCATGTGTTTTTTGTTTTGCCTGGAAGACCAACAGCTCTCATGAATTTGAAAGCCCCAGCCATGAGGCTTTTCCTGCCAAGAAGGCCTTCTCCTGCTGCACAGTGAGTAGGGTTGGATCCACTGAGTCATGATGTCTGTTGTTGTTGTTGTTTAGTCGCTAAGTCATATCTGACTCTTTGCAGCCTGACAGACTCCAGCACATCAGGCTTTCCTGTCCTTCACCATCTCCCTGAGTTTGCTCAAACTCACGTCCCTTGAGTCGGTGATGCCATCCAACCATCATATCCTCAGTCCCCTCCTTCTCCTTTTGCCCTCAATCTTTCCCAGCATCAGGGTCTTTTCCAATGAGTCATTTCTTCACATCAGGTGGCCAAAGTATTGGAGCTTCAGCTTCAGCATCAGTTCTTCCAATGAATATTCAGGGTTGATTTCCTTTAACATTGACTGATTTGATCTTGCTGTCCAAGGGACTTTCAAGAGTCTTCTCCAGCATCACAATTCGAAAGCATCAATTCTTTGGTGCTCAGCCTTCTTTGTGGTCCAACTCTCACATCCATACATGACTACTGGAAAAACCATAGCTTTGACTATACAGACCTTTGTCGGCAAAGTGATGTCTCTGTCTAGGGCCAACTTTCAGTTCCACTGTTAATGCAAGTACCCGTGCCTCATGCATAGTTAGGCCAAACAAATTGAAATGTCAGAGTCTGGTACAGAAAAAGGTTTATTGAAGGGCAATGCAAGGAGATAGGTGGCTCATGCCCTAAAAACCCCAGAGGTCTCTGAAGGGTTTCAGCAAAACACTTTTAAAAGCCAGGTGACAGAGAAGAAGAGGGGTCTATTGGGCCAGCTGGTGCACAATTCTCTGATTGGCTGATGGTGAGGTAAGAGTGGTGTCACAGGGGTTAAAGTTATTAGTCCTTAGGCTCCATGAGGGCTGAGGCTATGTGCTCATGGTCATCAAAGAGTTAACATCTTCCATTTGGTTGGGGGTGGGGTGGGATTTCACAGTTGCAAAACAACTCAGGAAACGTGCATCATATATTATTATCTGTTATCTAAGTATTTCAGAGAGGAGTTAAAACAGAGGATAATGGGGGAGGCCTCTTCTCTCCCGGTCTCACTCAGGTCTCAGGGGTCCTTTTGATGGGGAACACCACAGTTCAAAATCCTTTCTAATGTCCTAATTTACAAGAGCAAGTGTGCCTTTGCCTCTACTGGAACTCCTCCCAACATGTCTTTTAAGAGAAAAAAAAAATCATAACAGTTAATGTCCTTCTTGTGCGTGTGCTCCTCCACTTCAGTCGTGGCTGACTCTGTGCAACCCTATGGACTGTAGCCTGCCAGCCTCCTCTGTCCATGGAGCTCTGCAGGCAAGAATACTGGCCTGGGTTGCCATGACCTTCTTACCAGGACCCAAAAGATAACCTTGACTGTTCTCAGGTTCTACTGACTACACAATTCTTATTGACTACCATGTGGTACCTACAGAAATATGAACCTTCGAAGGCCATTTCACTTCACATACAGGAGAAGGAGGAGGAGGAGGAGGAACTGTAGTGACACAATTTCTAAATGAAACCGATTTTTCATTTATATATGTTGACATTCCTCCAGAGTCATATCCTATCCTCTCTCTCCTATTATTGTCTAAGCTATTCCCCATACACAGCTCTTTCTCTGCCACGCCCTTGTTCTGAATTCCTGCGTGTCTGAAATTTATTGTAGAAGACTTTGGTACTGCGTGTATATAATATGTTATATACACATTAGTCATGTTTATCTACCCTGTACATGTAGGCAGTTGGCTTAACCAGGACTCCCACTTAGCAGAAAGTGAATTAGCATTGCAACAGAAGGTCCACATTCCAGGAATTCAGCTCTGTCCATCTTTCAGCAATACCAAAGACTTCTTACTCTGCATAATGGTGGTAAAATGGGTTCTCATTGGTGAAATTATGGGTATTTAATCAGAACATTGGCTAAAGCATGTATTCTCAGTGGGAGACATATGTTCCGCAAGTGGCAAAATTTATTTGGTGGGGGAAGGGTTAAAAAAAAAAGCCTGAAATATTGCAAGGGATTCATGTTCTTCCAAAGCACAACCTCACCCGAAAACATTTTATGCCACAGCATTTAATTTATCTCCTTAAATTAAGTTATATCAACTTAAAAATCTCTCCTTTGGGAGTAATAATGAAAAATATGTGGAGAAACAGCTGACTAAAATATTTTAACACTCTCTATAGACCTTCGTAGGAATACAAAATGTAGCCAATTCTTTGTCCTTTATTTTTAGGATCACTGAGCACCTTAAACACTGACCTTGTCATATGTGACCTTTATTATGCTGAGGTATAGTCCTTCTATGCGGATTCCTAGGTGGCACTGTGGTAAAGAATCCACCTGCCAATGCAGGAAATGCAAGAGAGGAGAGTTTGATCCCTGGGTAGGGAAGATCCCCTAGAGAAGGAAATGGCATCCCACTCTAGTATTCTTGCCTGGAAAATCCCATGGACAGAGGAGCCTGGTGGGTTACAGTCCATGGAGTCGCCTAGAGTTGGACATGAATGAAGCGAGCAAGTATGTACGTTCCTTTTATACCTAAGATACCAAGAGTTCTTATTATGAAAGAATGTTGAATTTTGTCAAACTTTTTTTGTGCATCTATTGAAATGATCATATAATTTTTATCTCTCTCACTCTGTTTATGCCCTGTATCATATTTATTGACTTGCATATGTTGAACAATCCTTCCAACCCAGGGATAAATCCCACCTAATCATGTTGAATCCTTTTAATGTGCTGTTGAATTTGGTCTACTAGTATTTTGTTGAGGATTTTTGCACCTGTATTCATCAGGGATATTGGCCAGTAATTTTATTTTCCTGTAATGTTGTCTGGCTTTGATTTCAGGGTAATGCTAGCCTCATAAAAAGTTTCAAAGTGCTCCTTTTGCTCCAAATTTTTGGATGAGCTTGAGAAGGACTAGTATTAATTTTTCTTTAAATATTTGGCAGAATTATAAACCTGTGAAACACGTGTCTCTTTCAGATCTGGTTTCCTCAGTGTGCCCAGAAGTGTTGCTGGGTCATATGGCAGTTCTATTTCCAGTTTTTTAAGAAATCTCCACACTGTTTTCCATAGCGGCTGTACTAGTTTGCATTCCCACCAACAGTGTAAGAGGGTTCCCTTTTCTCCACACCCTCTCCAGCATTTATTGCTTGTAGCAGTAATTTTATTTTCCTGTAATGTTGTCTGGCTTTGATTTCAGGGTAATGCTAGCCTCATAAAAAGAGTTTCAAAGTGCTCCTTTTGCTCCAAATTTTTGGATGAGCTTGAGAAGGACTAGTATTAATTTTTCTTTAAATATTTGGCAGAATTTACCTGTGAAACCATCTGGTCCTGGGCTGTTATCTGTTGGGAGATTTTTGATTACTGATTTAATATTCTTCCTGGTAACTGGTCTGTTCAGATTTTCCATTTTCCTAATTTTAGTCTTGATGGGTTGTGTTTCTACGATTTTTCATTTCTTCAAGTTTGTCCAGCTTGTTGGCATAAATTGTTCACAGTAGCCTCTTATGATCATTTGTATTTCTTTTGTATCAGTTGTTATACTCAAGAGTAAAAGGTTAAAAGTCTTTCCTCTAAGATCAGAAACAAGACAAGGATACCCACACTCATCACTTCTATCCGACTTAGTACCAAAAGTGCTAGCCACAGTTAGGCAACAAACATAAATAAAAGGCATTCAAACTGGAAAGGAAGAAGTATAAAATGATCTTTGCTTGCAGATGGCATGATATTATATACAGAAAACCCTAAAGACTCCACCAAATAGCTGTTAGGACTAATGGATAAATTCAGTAAAACTGAAAGATACAGAATAAGCACACAAAATCAGTGGCATTTTTATATACTAACAATGAACTCTCTGAAACAGAAGTTAAGAAGGAAATTGCTTTTACAACAGCATCAAAAACAACAAAATATCTAGAAGTAAAATATTTTCAGTATCAATGCCCTAAATTTGATCCCTGAATTATAATCTACCTCTGATGTTAAGAATACTTGTTTACCTGATGGAGGCATTGCTGCTACATCTTGTCACTGACCACTGCATGGTCTAGGCCTGTCCATCAATCTGGGCACATATGGTTTAAATCCCTCTCTTACTCCGTTGGCTTTAGCCCAATCACATTTCTCATCTGGGACACCACACTTGCTCTTTGCTCTACCTGGAAGACTTTGACCCCTCATCCCGTCTCCTAGAATACACAATGTGCTCATTATCCCATCATCTGATCAGGAGTAACACATCCTGAGAAAACCACAATTCAAAGAGACACATGTACTCCAATGATCTCTGCAGCGCTATTTACAATAGCCAGGACATGGAAGCAATCCAGATGTCCATCAACAGATGGATGGATAAAGAAGATATAGTACATATATACAACGGACTATTACTCAGCTATAAAAGGAATGAGTTTGAGTCCGTTCCAATGAGGTGGGTGAACCTAGGGCTATTATAAATAGTGAAGTAAGTCAGAAAGAGAAAAACAATTATCATATATTAATGCATATATATATATATATATATATGAAATCTAGAAAAATGGTGCTGATGAACCTATTTGCAGGGAAGAAATGGTGACACAGACATAGAGAATGGACGTGTGGACACAATGGGGGAAGGAGAGGGTAGGACAAATTGAGAAAGCAACATTGAAATATATACTCTATCAAGCGTAAGTAAAATAGATAAGTAGTGGGAGGCTGCTATATAACACAGGGAGCCCAGCCTGGCATCTTGCAATGACCTGGAGGGGTGGGATGGGAATGGGCAGGCAGGCTCAAAATGGAGGGAATATATATACATAAATATATGCTTCCCAGGTAGCACCAGTTGTAAAGAACATGCCTGCCAATGCAGGTAGACACAAAGAGATGTGGGTTCGATCTTTTGGTCTGGAAGATCCCCTGGAGGAGGGCAAGGCCATCCATTTCAGTATTATTGCCTGATGAATCCTATGGACAGAGGAGCCAGGCTGGCTATAGTCCATGGGGTTGCAAAGAATCGATCATGACTGAAGCAACTTAGCATACATATGCATGCATATATATATATACATATATATATATATATATATATATAATTATGATTCATTCACACTGTACAGCAGAAACCAGAATATGGTGAAGCAATGATTCCCCAATTAAAAAATAAATAAATAAAAGAAGTTGCTTCTTTAAAGAGCTTTTCCCTAAGAAACTCAGCTAATGTAGCCCATTTCTAGGCAAGCACCATTATGCTAACTTGTATTATGGACTTCAACCCTCTTATCACTTTCTGAAACTGGCTTATCACATTCAAAGAGTTTATTTCCCAGTTTCTTTCATTACTCTCTCTCCCCAACCTGACTGAAAGCTTTAGAAGTGTGGTTAACTATTCCTGTCTCTATTGGGGGTACGGCGCCTGGTACACACTAGGTATTAAATACTTTTAACACTTATTTGTTGAATAAGTAAATGATAAAGTACTTTATTTATACTGAAACCTGTTAAATTAATAGTGTCCCTTCAGATGGATATTAAACAACTTAGTTTTCCTCTTAGCTTAACAGTCACTTAGAGATATCTCTTTAGACTAAGCCTTTTCTAGGTAAACTCTCATTTCAGGAAGCAATTCTCTCTTGCAGGATAGTTTCTCTAAAAATTATTACATCAAAATCTTTGTTTATAAAGGTTTGTTTTAGTTAAACGAGGGGACTTTCCCAGGCAGAAGCACCTAATTGACTACTAAGAAAATAGTTCTAAGGATTCTTATCTACCTTATTTTCATTTGCCAGGTGCAAGAAAAATGCATGGGGGGTTGGGAGAGGGGGAGAATCTTTGAATTGGCACTAGAGATGACCAAATTTCTTAAAGGATCTTAGAAGAGGAAACTGTGTAGGCATGCTGTATTTTCTAACATTCATCTGATAGGAAGATACACATATTTGTTCAGAAGGCTTCAGGTGAGTGGTTGTTTGGATGTACATCCGTGTTTAATTAGGGAACCCATTTCATGGGCCTGAGTAGACACTAGATGGTATCTAAGTTTCAGGAAACCCTGGGTGAAGGAACTGGAAGTATTGGCAAACAGGTCTCTTCCTCTATGTCTCTTCCTCTAGCTGCAGGGGAACAACAGACACCATGTTTTGGTCTATTGAAATGCCTTTTTCTTTTCCCCCAACTTCCCCACTGAGAGTTACCATGAATTTGGCACCATCCTTGACAATAATTTCAAAGAGAAAATTGTGATGGGTGTCTCATGTGCAGAAAGGCTTGACTTATGTTTTTCTCTGTTTAAGAGAGTAGGGTATGCTATGCTATGTAACATAATTCAGTTCATCTATCAAGAACTTTTTCAAAAACTAGTTTGTTTTGCTGCACCAGGGCGTAGTTGCAGCATATGAGACCTTTTAGTTGCAGTAGGTGAACTCTTAGTTGTGGCACGTGGGATCTAGTTCCCTGACCAGGGATCGAACCCAGGGCCCCTGCATTGGGAGTATGGAGACTCAGCCAGTGGACCATCAGGGAATTCCCTCTTTTAAGAATCTTTATCAAAGAATGTACAAAATTTTTCTCTGCTAGTATCTTTTCAACCTCATTCAGTCAGGGAAACCAGAATCTGCAATCAGGTGATGTGTTTCAGAAGGAAATACAGACATAAAGTGAAACTGCCTGAACTATGGAAGTTATTTTCTTAAATTGAGTAGGAGAAAGAGAATCCAGAAAAGGAGGCAAAAAGAAACTTGAGGGTAAGAAAAAATATGACTTTACAGTTCTATTCATGACAGTTATTGAGCATTCTAGCAAGTACTGCAAAAGTCTAAATTCCCTTGAAAATTAAGCATGAGCTTATACACTCTAAAAGAGGGGAATAGAAATGTGCTGCTATGCATTGAATTGTGTTCCCCCTTAAATTCATATCTTGAACTCCTAACCCTCAATGCAACTCTATTTGGAGATAGGGCTTCTAGGAGGGAAACAAGTTTAAACTAGGTCATAAAGGTGGAATCTATAGAACTGCTAACCTCATAAAAATAGGAAAAGAGACCTCTCTCCCTCTGAACACACACAGAGAAAAGGTCATGCTTGCACACTGCGAGATGCTGATCACCTGAAAGCCAGAAAAAAGGACTCACCGTAATCTCAAACTCAAACTCAGTATCCATCTCAAACTCACCTCAACCTAACTCTCAAGCTCTCAGTCTCCAAAACTGTGAGAAATAAATGTCTGCTGGTAAAGCCACCCAGTCTATGGTATTTTGATAGGGCAGCCCGAGCTGACTAAGACAAATTTCCCACCTAGCACTTCTCTTGGCGTGCTAGCAGAAGTTACTGAGCCCTGAATCATAAATGAGGTAGCTTTCTTTATAGAGCTTGAAAGACCAGACTTCCCACTTAAAGTGCTCCCTCCAATGCTATGTGACATGTGTTACAGAGAGTAGTAGTCACTTAGTGTAGGTACTCCTTCTTGCCCTAAACACACACAAAGTGGTGAGATTAATATTAAGAATTTGTTGTTGTTTAGTTGCTCAGTCATGTCTGACTCTTTTGTAACCCCATGGACTGTAGCCCACCAGGCAGCTTCCCCTGTCCATGGGAGTCTCCAGACAAGAATACTGGAGTGGGTTGCCATTCCCTTCTCCAGGGGACCTTCCAGATCGAGGGATCAAACTCACATCTCTTGTGTCTCCTGCAATGGCAGGCAGATTCTTTACCACTAGTGCAACAACAGGATATCTATCCATAAATATGTGTCTTTATTCAATCTTAGAAAACAATCATATAAAAACCATTGATAGTAGAAGTTTCTATAAATGGGCAGTGGAGGTCTGAAGCAAAATGGAAATTTACCCTCCATGGTATATGGATTAATACTATTTAAATTTTTACCATAGGCATTTAAAAGAGCTTAAACTTAATTAAGTTAATAAAAATACTTTTCAATTTATGCTGTGATTTTCTTAGTTTAAGAAGGCTTTCTCTTGTGCACTATGCTTGGACCTATGACCCTCAGGTTGGCAGGGTGAAGGTCAGAGAATTTCCACCCCACAGAAGCTATAATGATCATGTCACTCTCACACTTAAACCCTCCAGTGCTTCCTATCAGTGTTTGGAGGAAGATTAGAATCAATTACACTTTGCAGCCTGACCACTGTCCACTTGCCTTTGCAGCCTCTTCCAGCCCAGGGAACATCTTGCTCTCTGCCATACTGGGCTTTCTCTAGTTCCTGGAAATCACACCTCACTTCCTCTTACCTCAAGGTCTGCTAACACATTGTTCTCCCTGTCCAAGGCCTATCTTCTCACTGCTAGTTAACATATATGAGATGTGGCTTACAATCACACTGGCCCAGTAGCTCCTATCGTTAGGTTATTTCTTTCCATGTACTTATAGATTTGAACATTTACATATTTGAGTGATTGATTCATGCCAGCTGTCAATGAAAGGGTTATTTTAACAAATGACTGACAATGTTGGAATCATACTACTACTGAGTGGGAAACCGTAATAGCCCTTACTGACTCCTGGTCTAATACTTCCAGGTCTTTAAGAAATGGGTGACCTCCTCAGGCAGAAAGTGCTTCAGCTATATATAACCTTGCCTTTCTGAATGCTATTTTTTTGAACTTTTTATTTTGTATTAGAGTATAGCCAATGAACAATGTCAATGACAGTTTCAGGTGGACAGCAGAGGGACTCAGCCACGCATATGCAGGCATCCATTCGCCCCCAAATTCCTCTCCCATCCAGGCTGCTACATAACTTTGACCCGAGTTCCCTTGCACACTATTTTTAAAGCAAGTACATATCCATTTTCACACAGAGCCGGTAATGCCTTAAAACATTAATGTGCTGTGCTTAGTCGCTTCAGTTGGGTCCGACTCTTTGCAACCCTATGAACTGTAGCCCTATGGACTGTAACCAGGCTTCTCTGTCCATGAGCTTCTCCAAGCAAGAATACTGGAGTTGATTGCCATGGTTGGGAAGATCCCCTGGAGGAGGGCATGACAATCCAGTCCAGTAATAAAACATTAATAGTTAAAATTAATGTTTTGTCTAGAACATTAATAATTAAAATTGTGTTTGTTAATGAAGACATGGGCAAACATTAATAAAATAAAATCAATAGGCTAACTACATATTTCTCCTCTTTCTGTTCCATCTCTTATGAAACCATAAAAAAGATTTAGTAACAGTGAAACAACAAGGAATGAGTTCTTGTTCTTCTACTAATAACCCTTCCCATACACAGCCTCAGAACTTGTGTTTCCAGTTTCTATGTGTGGGAGCTTATGTGTAAGATGTTCTAGGTATTCAATCAGTTTCTAGAGAATCCACCAGTTTGTCTTGTCTCCCAAAGGACCAAATCAATCCCTGTCCTGAGTTTCAGGCATTTCTGTTATAACGATGATTATAAATGGCCTCCTATATCAGGGGCTTTGCTGCTGTGTTAAAGAGAGGAAGTGTTTTTCTCAAGGGGGTTCCCAATATTCAGACACCATTTCTTTAAGCCAAATACCAATGGCTGAAATGGAAGCAGGGACAATCAGAAATGTGTGCAATGAAAATGTGTTCAACGTGGGACCAAACTCAGTTCAGGGAAGAGAAGATGATGGCTATCTGATGAGGTGTCACCTACAATCAGTATGGCACATCTCTGATGACCAGAAACAGAAGGTTAAATTTACCAGACACTCTGTTTCAGGTCATCCTTGGCCCCTGCCAGTGAAGAATCTGTCATGGGAAGATGGATGTGGTCTGTCTGCCAAGTGAGTGCTCAGACATCACCCCCACGGGTTCAGTTCTGAATCCCCGGGTCCCATCCAATCTAGACTGAGGATGGACTCCAGCCTCCAAGTGTTCAGTGCCTGCTGCTCACTGTAGTGGGTCCCATGGGAAGAGCCAGGGGCATCGGCCAGGCTGCTCCAGGAATGTAACAAGTGACGTGACTGCAAACTCAGAGTGCCTGTTTCCTGTCAGTGGGTGATTAATAAACAGCCCACGGTCGGTCCCGAAAGGCACAGTCAATACACTGTCTACTCTGCGACTCTATAAAAATGGGGCCCTGGCTTTTCTCAAGATGACAGCTAATTACACTTCCTCTCCTCCCTCCCCCAACACACACATACATACCAACCACCACCACCACTTCTATTACCATTATTCATCAAATAGTTATAGGGAGGCCAGATATGGAGCTAAAAGTTTCAAGAAATATAATAAGAAAATATATGATTCCTGCTCCCAGAAGCTTAGAGTCGAGACTCACTTAGTGCTTCTATAAATGTCCCTAAGAGCACCTCGGATAAGTATAACAATAATAGCTAGACTTAGTGAACAGTTACTATATATTAAACAGTACGATGAGCACTTTACACGTTTTAGCCGATTTAATCCCTCTGAGGGTGGTATGATTTTTATCGTCACTATACCAATAGAGAAACAAACAGAAATACAAATAGGTTAGTTAAAATCTGCCTGAGGTAACAGAGCCAGAGTGCGGGAGATCTGGGGTTCAAGTCTAGGAGTCAGTCTGGCTCTAAAGCCTGGTATCTTATATGTACTCCCTGCGAACAATCATAGCTATAATTTAGTAAATATTTCCTATCCAGGCAATGTGCTGGGTTATCTTATATGCATTTACTTATTGACTGCTCATGATTAGTGATTAATCTCATTTATGCATTACCAATCTAATTTATGCATTACTTTTAAAAATGCTTTCATTTGTTCCACGCCACATTTCTGTAATAACTACTATTTTTAACTGATAGATGAGAGTCATAAACACTTTCCCAGGCTTAACACTGCAGGACTCAGTCCTTGATCAGTTTTCTCCAAAGTTTGACTCCTGCATGTGAGCATTATATGACAGTTCAAGAAAAATGCCTTCAGGTAGTATCCCAGGTAGGCATTATCTCATAAAGACAATAATATTGCCATTTACTTAGTATTTTACAACTAACATTCAAATTAACCTGAGTCCCATGGTCAGTCTAAGTGCTAGGAGCTCAGACTGTGGATGTCAAAGCTGAAGTTCAGAAGCTGAGGGTCAGGGCTGGAGTTAAACCATTTGGTCTGTACTCACTGACCTTTGTTCTTCACTAGTTCACTTAAGAAACCATCATGCTGTGGATAGAGAAAGCTGAGTAAGACACTCTGTCTTCTATAATTCACAGTTGGACTGGAAGAGCTGAATTTGTTCCCTCTAAATATTTTCTACTCTGTCTATGGATCCACTTTGACCTTCTGGTGGAAAGATGTTGGTTTGAAAGTGCAGATACTCTGATCCTTGCTGGCAATGCTTGCTCCTGGGGGCCACTTTTTGTTGCGTGGTATAGTTTGAGCCAGAGAGAATCACCTTCATCTTCCTCTCCATGAAGTCTGGTGAAAAGCAGAAACTGACCTTCTCAGGAGACAAGAATTGAGCACCTGGCCCTGATGGGGAGGCTGGCTTTGCAGTGATATATTTTTTTTCCCCCAGCCTCTGTAAGTGAAGAGTTCTGGTGGCAACCTAAGAACAAATCAGCAAACTGCAGGACCTCAGAAGGGGTCTACACTTTAGAAGTCATAGGGTCCAATTCTCACAAAAGCAGCTGGTGGGAGTGGATGGGGGAGTGAAGAACCCTTTAGGCAGAGCCAACTTCCACCAAAAGCTTGGGGACAATGGAAAGACCTGGAAGAGGCAACTTCAGAAGTTTAGTAGGTACCAATAACCTTTGGATGATGATGGTGCTGTAAAGACTATCAGTTCCGTTCAGTTCAGTATAGCGGCGAATCCTACGGTGTTTTTTCTGCCCTGGGCAAGAAGTTTGTCCTCTGCTGATTCTCTCTGGCTGAACTACCCCAGGCAACAAAAAGTGAATGGGAAAAGGCATTGGCTTTCGAACCAGACATAAGTTAGAGAAATTTCTTCTCCATCTGTGCAACCTTGTAGATTAATGACTGCAAACTCCCAGAAGCGCCTCTGAGCGCAGCGCGTGAATGAGAATACTTGTTATTGGGGATCTCAGAACCCCTGCGAAGCGGGTCAGACGAGAGTGGGGTGTAGTGTCTGGGGTGCACTGCAGGCTGCGCCGAGATCTTGGCTGGACCGGACGCTCAGGGTGGAGGAGCCAGGCACAGCGACGGCCCAGCGTGCGCCCGGTCCTCCCACCACCGGCGGCGGCTGCCAGGAGGCCGGCCGCTGGCGGGAAGGGGCCAGGAAACCTCAGAGCCGCACGGAGACAGCAGCTGCCTTGTTCTGCAGCTTTTTTTCTTTTTTTTTTCGCCTCCCAGGGGCCAGACATCCCCGCCCCGCCCCCTACCCCCACCTCTCGCGCCACTTCTTTCCGCCCTGGCTCTGAAAGTGTTAACCCTGGGGCGTTTCGCACCTCCCCCTCCCGTCCGTCCCCCCCTCCCCAGCCCCCGCCGACTCCCGCCCCAGGTTCCTAAAAAAGAAAGGTGCAAAGTTTGGTCCAGATAGGGAGTGAACGATCAAAGCCAAGCCGACACTTCCTGTTGCCGGGACACTATATATAAAGTGATGAGTGCACGGGCAGCCGAGACGCACCGTAGCGCTCGCCCCGCAGCCGCCGCCGCCCAGCGCCTGAGGTTTCCCGGGGACCGCAATGAACAAGTTGCTGTGCTGCGCGCTCCTGGTAAGTTCCCGGCCCGGGACGCCGACAGCGGCGCTCTGGACGCCAGCGGAGGCTGCTCGCCTCCTGGTCTCCCGGCCCGCCCGCGGGTTGGTGGGGACAGGGCTCAACTTGCTCCCTTTCCCAGGAGAGATCTGGGGTCAGGTTGGAACAGGAGACCTCTTTCAAGCTGATTGTGCTTCTCCTAGGGTGTCCCTTTGCACTGGAAAGTTCCTGCTGCGTTTATGAAGAGCTCTGGACCATTTTTACTGGAATGACTTTTTATCCGTTTTATTTATTGGCTTTCTTCATCTCAGATGGCTCCATAACATCTTTGCTTAACTTGGGCATCCTTATTATTATTATTATTATTAGCGGTAATAATAGTATCAAAGTTATTTGGGAGATTATTCTTAATACTAAGAATAATAATTCTTAAAACTGCTTTAATTAGAATAAAATTTGGATGCAGTGAGCATGACATCATTAGGCTTATTTGCCACTTAAGCAAATATTATAGGAAATTTTGAATAATTGGCACCAGAGAAAAGGTCATACATACACACATATTTCTTATTGTGCAATTTGACATTTTAATAACATTTTCAATGTAATGTGGAAAATACTGGTGAGATAATGTTAATTAGGTTATGAAATAGATTTAAATAATTGAGGTTCTGCACTCAGTGGGGCTAAAAGTTGTTTTAATTTTGGAAAAAGAAAGGAAATTTGGAAAAGAAAGGAATGTCTGTAGTTTTTAGCTTATTTTACTTTAATTTACATTTTGACCAATCAAGTTAATAAGATTTCTATGTAGATTATTCTATGACCAATGACTTATTTCCTTTATGTCACTAAAATGTAGACTGCATTGAGATATGAATCAGATATTCATGAAAGGACAGGAAAATCCATATTTAAGTCACATATGTGTTTTGAAAGTTGTTGCAGTAACTTCTTGAATGTGAATGTCCAACCCACTAAGAGTGAATGGAAGGCTAGGAAGTCCTCCAATTAGATCCTGGGATACACACACATAAATAAGTAAATAAACAGCAAAGTCACTAAAGGAAAGGTAGATTAATGAGAGGTCACACTTAAGTAAGCTAATCTTATGTATATGTACTATGTATACATATATGTGTGTATATATATATATTTGTGCATATGTGGGTATATGTTATAAATATAACTTCACTAATATGGAGAACTTTTTAAAAAGTGAACCCTTATTTTAAAAGGACACATACAAAGAGCTGCACAAATCATAAGAACCTAATTAAGTTTCCCAAAGTGAATACTTGTAAGCCAGCACCCAGCTCAGACACCACCACATTGCCAGCACCCCAGAAGCTTCCTGGGCTTCCTCCCTATCACCACAACAGTCATGGCCAGAGGAATCAGCATTCTGACTTATAATGCCATCCATGAGTAAATGAACTTTATGTACTTTTTTGTGTCTGGCTGCTATTACTTAAGGTTCTACTGTGAGATCATCTCCAGTATTGGATGTACAAAAGCCCATCCATTTTCAGTGCTGTATAATATTCCATTGCATGGCTACACCACAAGTGACTTAAACATTCTAGGTTTTGGCTAGTATTAATAATTCTGCTATTAATATGGGGACACTTTTATTCTTCCTAGCCTTTTGTATGCTTCAAAGATTTGATTAATAATAAACATATTATCAGTAACTTTTAAATTTCAGAATTTCCATTAAATAATATGTATACCTAATAATGGGCTTCCATTATGGCTCAGATGGTAAAGAATCTGTTTGCAATGCAGGAGACCTGGTTTTGATCCCTGGGTCAGGAAGATTCCCTGGAGAAGGGAATGGCTACCCACTCACTCCAGTATTCTAAGTGTTCCAAAATAATAAGTAGACAAATGTTTTGATATCTGGTCTGTATAGGATGTAGATATTTATGTAGATAATACTAACTGCAGATGTTACTGCATTACCAAAAGAGAAACCTTTTATTGTGTCTCGAACCTAGTAAATACTTTAAGTAGGAATGCATTCCCTTTTCCGTCTGTAGCTTCTGAGATTGATTTTATTTTATAAATAATTGAGAAAAGATACTTTGTAGTTACACATGAAGAGTCCAGATGCCCTTTCATAAACACCAAGAGGTAGTGCTAAGAATTGGAAGCATTACAGCTATTTAGTCCTTTGTACCCTGCAGGCCACTGGATGCTAGACATAGAATGGAAAACATGGCCACCATTTCTGTCCTCATGGACCACACAGCAAAATGGAGAAAGCAGATGCTGGAATGTCTCATGAGAATAACAAAAGGGGAAGTACGAGGTGACTTGGGAATATAAAAGATCCTGCCTTCCAAGACCTTATAAAGGTAGCTGTTGTGCAGTGGTTACGAGTTTGGTTATTTGGGATCGAAATTCAAAATTCAAATACCAGTATTTTACTTGATAAAAGATGGTGGGCAATTTATATCTCTCTTGTGTTTTAGTTTTCTATAAAATAGAGATAATAATATGCACACATGCAAGATAGCCACACATAATATGGAGTTCCTATTCCACATTAACACGAGCCTCTAGTCGACATTCTAGACCCAAGTGAATTATGTAAACGAAGTGCTGATGACGCTCAGAGATGGGGGAGAGATGGCCACCAACTGTTACCTTGCAGGAGCAATAGGATGTTTATTATTCTCATTATACATTTCAAATGTTTCATATTTGGAGATAAAATCAAGGCATCCTGAATTTAAGAAGTGGAAGAAGATAAAACTGTGAGGCAAGCTAGAATTCTAGATGCTTTTTGTGACAGCAGAGGAGATGCTGGCAGGCAAGCACTGAGACGGTGTGGTCATTAGGACTAATGCCATAGTCATGGGCTTTCTGAAATGCTCACTCGTGTAGTTAGAGGCCTGCTCTGCAAGGTGAGGTGGTTACATCACCAAGTCATTTCTTTCATAGTTGCTCAAGGAGCCTCCTGATGCTTTGGGAACATCCTAGTCTAGTCTTAGATTTTCACTGGTGGCTGAAACGTCCCATCAAGGAGCTCTAGAACTAGCCACTGGCCTTCTCAAAGCTAAGGTCTAAATTAATGTTAAGACACTAGGACTGGGGGTGGGGGATGGGGTGAAGCATTTGGAGGTAGTAAATTTTTCTTTTTTCAGGACAACTGCCTGATACATTGGTCCTCCTTATGTTTATTTTGGTTTCCTTCCCCTCCCCCAGTGGTTGAGTGTATCTGTCTAGCTTTTTGGTTTGTTTAAGAGAATGGTAACTCTAAAGTTTCTAGGAGAATCTGATATACACTCCGCAGCAGTCCTATACTTCTCTCTCCAGCAACCTCTCTGGCCTCTATCACCCATGAACCCTCAGCACGATTCCTAATTTCAATCTGGCCTTTCATTTTAATTCTTAGGTTAAAACCACAGTTGTCAGATTCCACTGGTCAGGGAAGAAGGCATTCTGGGAGAGATGTTTTATCTACACAGTGTAGAAGGAGAGGTACTGCAGAGTTTCTCAAAGGGGCACTAAACACGCTCAAATATTCTTGTCCTCCTATCCACTCACTTGCCATCTGGGTCTTGCTCTAAGCAACCCTCAGCCCCCCTGTCTGCATGTTCCCTTTCCATGACGGCTTTCTGTGAGAAGCATTACCTTCAGTATCTTGTTGACCAGAAGTACTTCATTCAACCTGAGTAATTTCTTTGCAGCCCAGGAAAAAGAGGATGGTGAAGTATATTGCAGAGAAAGAGTACTTTTATTAAAAAAAAAATTACGTTTACATTATTCAAAGTCTTGCCTAATGATGCCTGGCTGCCCCTGATGTTGTTACTATGGAGCAGAGATGCCAACATTATCGGTGTATCTGTGTATCTTACCTTGTGGAATAGTAGTTCTCCATCAGATCAGACTTCTTCCATGTGCTTATTAAATAAATCCTTTGTAACAACTCCCTGGCTCTCCTGAAATGAAATTGAGAGTGCTTATATTTTCACCTACCTACAGAATTTTTTCAAATCAATATACTAGCATAACTATACTATGAAGGAGAAATAAAAAGAAAGTGATTTATAATGAAATAAGCTTCACTAGAAGATTTAATGAAGTAATGCTACATTAGCATCTTTATGTAGAACTGTCATGAACAGACCATGAGAAACAGACGAGAGCACATGGGGTTCAAAACCATGATTGGTGTTGACTTTGGGCTGTGATTTTTTGAAATGGTGAACAAATCTCACTAAAGTTTTAAACAAAATACAACCCTCTTTCAGGCTTCCCAGATAGCACTAGTGGTAAAGAACCCGCCTGCCAATGCAGGATACTAAGAGACGCAGGTTCGATCCCTGGGTTGGGAAGATCCCCTGGAGGAGGGCATAGCAACCCACTTTAGTATTCTTACCTGGAGAATCCCCATGGATAGAGGAGCCTGGCAAAGTACAGTCCATAGGGCGGCAAAGAGTCATACATGACTGAAGCGACTTAGCATGCATGCATGCACAACCCTCTATCAGATTTTATGTTGTTAAATTCCTTGAAAATGCAATATGCATAAAGATCTTACAACACATACACATAGGTCTACATATGTGTGTATGTGTATATGTATACACATATATGTGTGTGTGTGTGTGTGTGTGTGTGCTCTCAGTCGCTCAGTTGTTTGCGACCCCATGGACTTGAGCCCACCAGGCTCCTCTGTCCCTGGAATTTTCCAGGCAAGAGTCCTGGAGTGGGTTGCCATTCCATACTTCAGAGGATCTTCTCGATCCAGGGATCAAATCCACCCCTCTTGCTTCTCCTGCATTGACAGGTGGACTTTTTACCACTGTGCCACCTGGGAATCCCATATGTGTGCATATATATATATACACATGTGTATATATATCTATGTATCTATAGACATATATGTATATCTATATACATACACATATGTGTATATATACATGTGTTTATGTATATATATACATGGAGTTTGAATCCAGGCTCATATAATGATAAATATTTTTTTTTTAGCTTAGATCACTTATTACCGTCATCAGTAGGACATTTGAAAGTGTGTGTGGGATTTCCCTGGTGGGTTGGTGGTGAAGACGCTGTGCTTCCAACACAGGGGTTGAAAATTCAATCCCTGATCGAAGAACTAAGATCCCATATGCCACATGTCACGGCCGAGAAGAAGAAAGTATGTGGAACGTGGGATTATTCTTGGTCACTGGGGCATCTAGCAGCACACAGAAACTCTGACAAGAGAAAATCCCCCACAAATTTCCAGAACTTCTAGGGGACGGCACGACCCCTGTGGTAAACCAAATATGAACTCTTTGCAAACAGAGATTTTTTTTTCCAATTCAGATTTATAGCCTCCAGGTCTCCACAGTGCTTGACACTAAATGTGTGTTTGCTGAGTCAAAGGAACTACGATGAGATTTGCTGGGGTGTTTGTATAATGTACCAGCAGTTTCCATGGATATTCCAACAGAATGTAGCTTACTGTCAGAGATTTCACATTGTCACGTCAGCTTTGATCTCCTTCAAAATATAAATATAACACCCTACCCACCTGACCAGTATTTTTCCTACTTATTTTTGTCCATTTCTACTGTGAAGGTACAATACCTTCATGGAGGTCCATTCTTAAGAGAGCAACAATGAACCAGACTTATATACCGACCCTTGCAGGTGCTACCTAACCTTAGCTGAATCCCCTTTCTGATCTTCCCATCAGTGTTCATTTTTTGGTTTGATAAATGAGATACATTTGTAAAATATCCCAATGGAGATGTCAAATAGGCATTTGGATTAAAAAAGTTCAGAGAAGCCTGGACTGGAGATCAGAAAATCTAGGTCATCAGCAGAGAATGGGTTCTGAAAGCCATAGGAAAGGAAGATTTCACAGGGCAAGAGAGGAGGGCAGGACACAGCCCCAGAGTGCATTTCTGATACTGATAGGTTAAAAAAAAAATGCACATATGAACAGTACTAGCAGCCATGTTTAGAAAAGAAAACAAAAATCAAAATAAAACTTCGCAACCCACAAGAGCAGGAACTAGTCAATCGGAAATCCTAGCAACATCTGTAAACTATCCATGCAAGAAGAAGGAGTGAGGTATAGCCAACTTGAAATACACATGGTATTTTTATGTGACATGTAATTAGTTTTAGGAACTCACTACCACAGAATATTTATTTTGGGGTAACTAGCATAGAAAGTCTAAAAAAAGAATTCTTTTAGACAGTTGTAAGGGATAAGAATAGTGTTACAACACATTAGGTAAGAAGCTGTGTGCTACTCACTCCCTCTCACATTTACCTGGCCTCGCTAAATGAATGTTCCAAAGGCCAGAACAGTCTACAGACACACTAAAATGGTTTCTTTCAACTACAAGGTGACATAACTTCCCAGGTGCTTGGGTAGTTTTTTTCAACCCCAGTTTCTCAGAAGCACCTGAATCAGCCAGACCATAAATGGATAGAGGATACAGGAGGAAATGCAATGTCATTTCTGGAGCCCTTCTAAAAAAGTAATGTGCTCCAAAAAGTTCTGATTTACTGCTTTCCTATTGAGATTTTTTTTTTTTTAAATCCACCTCTTTTTATCATAGTTTTAATACGGTGAAAAACATTAATTTCCTCGAAGCATCTTCTATAAAATTAAAAAGAGTAGCCTTAAGATTCTTCACCTCCATTTAGTCTGTACCTTGGAAGCATTTTCTGTAACAGTCTCTCAAATAATCAACTATAAAATACGAAAATCAGTGTCAAGATGAATGTAGATTTAAAAGACAGTAATTCATCTAAGCTTTGTGACTGTCTTTGGTAAATTCAGTTTTCTTCTCTGGTCTTTGATCCCTAAACCTCTATTGCCATGCAATATTACTTTCTTGTTCAAAAGCGTATTTTATTCTTAGAAAATACAGATATCAAGGCCCTATTCTTAAATTCCCTCTGGCACCCATACCACCACCATCACCACCAACAAAAGTAACTTAGGAAGTCAGCTGTGAGGTGTAATGACAGTAAGACCTCCACAACAGCAGTCAAGAAGCAAGAGATCTTATTCCTCAGTTTTGCCTTAGACTCTGAGGTCCAGTTTGTGACTTCATTTCTCTGGGTCTTACTTTGCTCACCTTTAAAATAGGTGTGTTGTACCAGATGATATCTGGAAGGGCTGCCATAATTTTACACTTTTGGCTCATCCCGCTGGGCCTCTTACAGTGTCCCATGCCAGAGCAAACCTGGCCCCAAACCATTGCCCGGCCTCTGCCAGCCGGCTGCAGGCACTGAAGCAGGTCGCACAGTGGAAAAAAAAGAAAAAAAAATTCACGCTTTTGTCATTAAAAATAAATGAAAATATTTTATTACATATTGATACTATTTAATATGCCAGACATACAAAAATCAAATGGACTTAATTATCGATGAAAAAAGCATACTAAAGAAAAATTTTTTAAAATCTACTTTGTTGCAATTGTCAGAGTTCCTTGTGCCCAACTGGTTTCATTGATAAGAAATTCTGTTTAAGTGAACGAGATCAAAAGAGGAAGCAGCTTTTTGAAATGTCACCTGCTTTTAAGCAGTAAGACTTCTGTGTTTTAGGATCAGATTATTCTTTTAAGCTAAAAACTATTTTTTTTTTAAAAATTCGGAAACAAGACCTTTTTGTCTTTAGCTAGCATAGAAGCCATTAATGTGCATATTTTCATATCCTACTTAGAAGCCATATTCCCTCAGGACTTACTAAAGAGATGTAATTATGGTCACTAACAGTCTCTTTAGCCTCTTTGAGCAGAGTTTTCTTTGAATTTGTATTCACAAGGAAGCATTTCACCTTCAAGTGAAATAAGCGTGTTAATGGGTAGGTTGGCATGACCATTAATACTGTGCTGGAATACTACATTGGCCTTCCCTGGTGGCTAGATGGTAAAGAATCTGCCTGGAATTGGGGAGACCTGGGTTCGATTCCTGGGTCAGGAAGATCTCCTGGGAGAATGAATACTACATGGGCTGAGAGACAGAATCCTCTATTTCTACACTCTGTTTCCTGTCTTCTTTTAATATCCAGTAAAAGGGGAAAAAATCAACTAGATTGTGCTAAAATAATGGGTCAACTAGAAAGTATGAGTGATGTTTACTGAACAATGATGTAGCTATTCCTGCTGTTTGTAAGCCTTCTCCATTGTCCTGCCTTCCAGAAACATGGTAAGATTGTACCTTCCAGCTTTCTCTGGTGAGGAAGGAGGTGGATGTGATCGTTCTGGCAGATCTGTGAGTTTAAATGATACAAGTCACTCCTACATTAGAGCACCTCATTGCCTGTATATGACTCCCAACATTTTTTTCTCTTTCTTTCCCAGCAAATCAACCTTGTTCCAGATATTAATTTTTGTAAGATCCTAGGTCCTGGACAGAGGACAATGCTAACAGCCTTCATTTTCACAAAAACCCTCTGATGCAGAGACTGGAATCTGTTTTACAGGCAAGGAAACCAAGGTTCAGAGAAGTGAAGTAATTTTCCCTAAGGTGACCTAGCTGAGGATTTTTTTTTTTTTCTCCTGTCTAATAGGAGCTGAAATCTAGCAGAGGAGTCCAGTGAAAAATACCCATAAAGCAGAGGAAAGCCTCTGAGTTCCTTCAACCAGAGTTCTTTTCTTTGCTGGAGATACAAACGTCCTGGGATGGGACTCAGAGTCATATCCTTGGGCAAAGTGATCCCAATGGATTTTTTAAATGCTTTTTTCACCTCCTCCTTCAGCTAGCGGAGGCCACTGTGTGTTTTTTTTCCCTGAATGAAATTAACTATCCCAGCTTCCTTACTGGACTTGAGTTCTAAGTCTAGACCCTGTAGGATAGAGAACATGAGGCAAACACTTTATAGTTTAGCTCCTTATTAGAAAGAGCAATCCTAGGGAAGCAGGGGTTAGCAAAAGAAGAGTAAGCAAAAAAGGAAGACAAACAAATCCAAGGGGGTGCATGACTGAGAAGCTGCTGTTTTGCAGGACCATCTTCTGGAGAAGCTGTGTGAACTACTGCATTTCAGGACAGAAGAGGGAGGAATTTACTCACCAGGGTAAATGATACAAATGATAGACAGATATAGGATGAGGTGGCATGGATGGCTGTATGGACAGATGGACGAAATATAGATCTTACAGAATTTTACATTGTTTCACAGGTGATCACTTATATGCCTATCTCCTTCCTAAAACTGCAGGTCCCTAGTGAGAAGAGTCAATTGTTAAAGGCTTAGGTTCAGACAGGATTAGATTTGAATCCTATCTTGAACGTATACTAGCTCTGTGACTTTTGAGCAGTCACTCAACTTCTCTGAGGCTCAGTTTCTTCATCTACAAAATGGGGATAATACTATCACCTCAGAGGTGATTGAAGGGGTGGATGAGAAGTTAAGTATAGAGCTTACTGTGTAATGATGTTATAATATACTATGCTATTAGTATTCACCATATCATCCAGTACTTCCAATAGGATATTTCACATTGTTATAGGCACATGATAAACATCTACATGTTTAAGTCACATCCTGTTTTATTCTATTTCCATTTCTAGTTTCTATTTCATTTCCTAACCACCATGGCTGTTCTTTTCTAAATTTCTCTCTCCAGATGCCCTTAACCATATATTGATTGGGCTTCAATCTAAATCATCACCAACCAGATTAATTCATAAGATGATGTGAACAAGGTATTATCTTCAAGGAAAGGTAGAAATAAAGTGGGACTTAATAACTGATGTTCAAAAATATCAACATACTAAAATGTATTGCCAATTCTGAGTCCAAAGTGCCAGGGACTTTGTAGCTGGAAAACTCTGAACTAGGGATGACACCCTTGTGCTTGTCAGGTGGGCTTGAATGGATATAATTATAAGGAAAATTGTGGCCAGCTCTGTTGTTGAGTTGAAATTTTCAAAATGGATGCTATATCCCAAATCTGGTGATTATGGCCCAGCAGGTAAAGAATCCGCCTGCAATGCAGGAGACACAGGAGACATGAATTCGATCTCTGGGTCAGGAAGATCCTGTGGAGAATTAAATGGCAACCCACCCCAGTATTCTTGCCTGAAAAATCCCATGGACAGAGGAGCCTGATGGGCTGTAGTCCAGGAGATTGCAAAGAGTTGGACACAATTGAGTGAACGACTAAACAAATAAGCAAAGAGAAGAAATACTAAGATCTGAGATTCAAAATGCGAGAGATATCCACACATCTGCCTTGGGAAGTTTGACGTGTTTACTTGCATCACAAGTTCTTAGAGATTTTTCTCATTTATTTGTTAATCTAGCAAATGTTAATTATCTGTAAAACTCTGAAGCAGTAAAAGCATCAGAAGCAAATCTGTTCTGACAATTCTGGTAGATTTCAGACATAAACAAGGTACTGCTAATTAATTCTAAAAGCCTCCAAACAAACAACTAAAGGAAAGTTCTTGAAGGGAACAACAACAACAACGAAACGCATTTAAAGTTAAGTTTTACCTAGAGACAGTGCTGCAGCCCCAAGGGAAGCAAACAGTGTAAAATCTGGCCCTGCGATTCATCTAATCATAATTGTTCCTGTTTCCTTTCTCCTGTTTATGTAGCAAAAGCTGTTGGCAGCACATCAGTTCCTAATAGATGAATAGATTTAATGCATTTGTTCTGCATCCTTACCTAGAGACCTCATCCTGGCTGTTGCGGAGATGATTAAGCAGTGGCAGACCCTCAGGTAGAGAACTGGCAGCAGCAGATAAACCTCTCAAATGAGCCACCTGCTTTTCCCACATTTACCTTCAAAATAGAAGCTAAATACAAACGGAATGATCCACGCAAAATGCCAAGCAAAATGAAAGACGCTTAAAAAAAAACCTTCCTTTAGGCAAATTTTGTCATCACTATCATTTTACAGATGAGAAAGTTACAGATTTTGTGCTTGTCCTTGAAAATGCGTCCTTTACCTGGAGGCTCTGTATCTGTGTCTATAGAATCACCAGCAATCCTAATTATACATAGTAGGTATTCAATATCTATTGAATTGAATAAAATTAAAATATATATTGAATACTTGCTGCGTATAAGACGCCATGAAAAAAGCAGTGCAAGTGTCAGTCTATCATGTCCAACTCTTTGTGACCCCATGGACTGTAGCCTGCCAGTCTCCTCTGTCCATGGGATTCTCCAGACAAGAATACTGGAGTGGGTAGCCATTCCCTTCTCTAGGGTGCTTTCTGATCCAGGGATTGAATCCAGGTCTACTGCATTACAGACTGATTCTTTAGCCTCTGAGTCACCAGCGAAGCCCATAAGACACTATGCATGCTGCTTGCTAAGTCGCTTCAGTCGTGTCTGACTCTTTGCAACTGTAACCCGCCAGGCTCCTCTGTCCATGGGGTTCTCTAGGCAAGAATAATGGAGTGGTTGCCTTGCCCTCCTCCAGGGAATCTTCCCAACCCAGGGGCTGAACCCACATCTCTTACAACTCCTGCATTGGCAGGCAGGTTCTTTACCACTAGCGCCACCTGGGAAGCCTGTAAGACATCATGCTAAACATTTAAGGTGTATGGAAGCAAATCCTTTTCTATCTGGCCCTTTAAGCAAATCTGTGTAACTGCCTTTCGATCAAGTCAATGATACAATTTGGGGAGATACTGGAACTGATTTTAAAAACGAGTCAGATATGCTTTTTCTGGAGACGATTTAAGAATAGGATAAATAACTGGGGCACATTTTAAGTTTGTGACTTCCTACTGAACAAGAGACTTCAAAATGTCTCCAAAAATGAATCTGATTCAAAATGTTCTCTATTTCCCACCTCCTGTGTAATTAGCATATGTAGTCATGACTCATTCTTGTCTGGAATCTTATTCTTTACCAAGTTTATTTGTGTCCCTTTACTCAATTGAAAACAATTGTATAGGAATAGATGAAATAAGAATTATCTCTTTTTAGAGCTAAGATAATGGCCAAGGGTTATTAAGCTGGTGGTTGAACTGAGTTTGGAACCCTAATATGCAGGTTCCCAGCAAAGAGATCTGGTTAGTTCATATCAATCTAATGGATCTAAAAGCTGTACATTTTTCATATCTTATTATTCATCATCCATTTAGCATTCTTCTTGAAACTTTCTGTAATATCCTTACTGTTTTTTTCCTTCTCGTTTTCATCTTATCTTACAAATGTTTATAAAGTCCCAAAGGTTATATTTTAATTTTTTTTTGGTTTATGTATAAAATCCTTGGGTAATGCCATCCTACTTCTGTGTTTCTGGAACCATTTATGTGCTCATAACCTTGTGCTAAGTCACTTCAGTCATGTCCAACTCTTTTGCAACCCTGTGGACTGTAGCCCACCAGGCTTCTCTGTCCATAGGATTCTCTAGGCAAGAATATTGGAGAGGGTTGCCATGCCCTCCTCCAGGGGATCTTCCTGACCCAGAGATCGAACTTGCATCTCTTTAAATCTGTGTCTTTAGCTGCATTTCTATCCTGAATACCAGATACATATATTTAAGTGTCTACTCAACATCATCACTTGAGTCTCATTGTTGGAAGACCCAGAACCAAATTCATTGTCTTCCTCCATAACCGCTTCTTTCTCCTGCTGTCAGTAATTAACAGCAACACCACATACCTAATAGTCATAATTCATGGGCATGTCCCCCTTTACTCTTTCTAGAACCTCCCTCCACGGGCAATTAGCTAACATATAATATCTATCTTCTCTCTCCTCCTTACTACTACCTAATTTCAGATTCTCATTTCTGACCTGTTTCTCTATTGAGTCTTTTCTTGATCCTTTTTTTCCTCTGTTTTCCCTCTCATTGTTTTGCAGTAATTTGTGACTTTTTATACCAACAGAGGCTTTTGGATGAATTCTCCTGGAAAATAGGAACATTAACTTACTCGGCGCTACTGCTTAACAATATTTCCTGAGCATAGTAATTGTTTTAATAAGTGTTTGCTGAATGAATGAATAAATGAACAATTTAAGGATTGGAGGAAATAGGGAAGATCCCATTATACCATGTGTATGCTTAATTGCTCAGTCATGTCCGACTCTGTGATCCCATGGACTGCAGCCCTCCAGGCTTTTCTGTTCATGGGATTCTCCAGGCAAGAATACTGGAGTGGGTTGCCATGCCTTCCTCCAGGGTATATTCCCAACCCAAGGATCAAACCCAGATCTCCTGCATCGCAGGCGATTTCTTTACTGTCTGAGCCTCCAGGGAAGCCCCACTATACCATAAGACTATAGAAAGTTAAATAAGCTAACCTTCATAGCAAAAGAGTTTTTTTTTTGTTTTTGTTTTTTTAATAAGCTTTGTAGCTTATACTACAAGAGATCTTTAGGAAACTCACTGTGGTATATATCCTGAATGTTTCTTTTCTTAGCTAAGATGAACTGTAAAATATCATGGTTTCCAAATTGACCAGAAGTTTAGCTAACTCTGGTAGTCCTCAAATAGTTCTCTGTGGCAAAGATCATGACGAGGGATCACAAAAGGAACTCCCAAACCAAGCAGTTATTTCAAGCTTTGTGTGGGCTCCTTTTAATGAATTTTCCATAAACGGAAACCCACTGGGTCACTCGTGGTTCTACATACCAGAGAGCAAGCACAGTAGCAGGGGACTGACTGCATTGCATCATGCAAAAGTAAACTTGATGGAGGAAATATATTCCTGTATCCTTTAAGAAGAAGCAAATATCGGTATTCAGCTATACTGAAATCACATGTCATCTAAGAAATTTCCATCTCAGTTACCTTGGACAGGTGGTAGTCTTAGCACAAAGAAACATCATCCGTTCATCTGGACTTCAGGAAGGCATTGGGTGATCTCACTTCTGTGATCTCCTAACACTATGCTCTTGAGTCTGAATGAAAAACTAGCATTTTAGGGATATGCAGTGTTAAAGGATTTGGTCAAAATATACTATTCTATGGCACATGCTCTGGGTTGTAATTCTGCTTCCACTAATTACTGTGACCTGGGATAGTTCCTCATTTACTTTTGTTCTTTTGTAGCTGGTAGACAGATACAGGAAGAGAAGAGGAAGAAAGAAAAAATGGGAGAGAAAATTCCATTTTAATGTTTATCATTATCACATGTAAAATAGATAGCCAGTGGAAATGTGCTGTGAGACACAGGGAGCTCAACGCAGTGCTCTGTGACAACCTAGAGGGATGGGATGGGGCGGGAAGTGGGAGGGAGGTTCAGGAGGGAGGGGTCCTATGTACACCTGTGGCTGACTCGTTGATGTACCGCAGAAAACAACACAATATTGTAAATCAATTATCCTCTAATAAAAAAAAAATTAAGCATGAAAAAGCAGCTTCTCTTATAGGAAACTATAATATAGGACACTCTTATATAGGACACTTCAGGCTTCTGCAGAGACACCTGCATGATATTCATCAATGCTTATGTACTTCACACAAAAATTACTTTTGTACTCTTCTTAGACTTTAAATGTTATCAGCTGGCAAAGGACACAGAGCCAGTGTTGAGATGGTCTGTCCTCCTTTGGCATATTTTTCATTGCTTTTCTAGAAAATGCAGAAGAAAGTGAGAGAGGGGATTGAGATGAAGAGGTTTATTAATTTTGCCCATTCTCTGTCCAGTAACTGGTTCCAGAAATTCCATGCGGGGATTGAGGCTAACCAGAGATGGAGAGCTAAGCATCCAATTTTGGCCACACAGAGTTCTGTCTTTTTACCAGAGTGGAAAATTTTCAAATAAATCACAGAGGCCTCATAGAATTTGCTGAAAACAAGTCAGCAGTTCCTTAAGGCTTTCCGATTTTTAAAAATGTATATGATAATTCCAGGCGGTAGCCTAGGGGAAATGATCTTCACTATTATAATTGCTCTCTAATCCTTAAGTCAACCTAATTTATTATTTGTTTCTCTATGGATTCCTTTCACCCCAGCTTCCCTGTATTTTGAAGAAATGGCAACTAATTTCTTAAGCATGGTTTTAGAAAACCAACGGTGTCATGTCCAATTGCCTAGAAAAATACAAATTGCATCAGTATTCTTGGTCAGATCTTGTATTTGTGTGGCTGCTTCTAGTGAGGAACACATGCACCATCTGTGGGGTTTTCTCATTTCATCCTCATCACTTCTTGGTAAGAGAGAAAAGAGTCAGCTAATGAGTAAATGAGCTGCGTTGTCATGGGAAAGGCAGGATGATGGGAAATCAGGCAGGGTTAAGTCTCAGGACTGCCAGCCCTACCAGGATGGGGCTCACTCAGCCACAGTAAGCAAGATGAATGCGTCCCTCTGGATCTCTGAGCTGGCCCTCTTGAAAAAACAGAACCCTCAAAAGTGGCTTTTCAGGAAATAGAAAGCAAACATCAAGACAGAGAAAAAAATAAAAACATTTCTCATTGCTTTCATGTGTCTTTGCAAGTTGCATCAGGAATACTTCATTCCCTAGCATTGAAGATGTTAGAAATATTTGAGCCAAACCCACACAAAGGGCCTTGAAAACTATAGTACAATATTATTAGAATGACCAAGTAGCAACAAAGTTAGTTCATCTTGCTTCATTTCCTTCAAAAGATTGATCGTTATCTGTAATTATTTATTTCTTCACTTCTCTGTCTCCTCGCTAGACAGTGAGCAGTCTGAAGAGCATCCTTGTTTTGTAGGTCACCATATGCTAAGACCTTCTACAATGCCTGGTACACAGTGGGTGGTCAAGAGACACATGGTGAATGAATAGATTTCTGAAAGATACAGACCAAACCAGAGCTTTCACTCATTACTGGTCAATTTCTTTCTCCTATTGTTGACCCACTTTATCTGAGCCAATAAAAAACCCTAGGGGAATTTAAGAACATCCTTTTCCCCAAAGCCCTTGGGTCATGAGAGTGTCTTGAAAATATCGAGGCAGCCCCAATTTTCCACTGTAGTCTGCCTTTGTTGGTTAGGGGTCCTTTACATTATAGCACTCTGAAAACTGCTCTCAGTTAAAAGGTCTGTGGCCCTAGGTAAGATATTTTATTCTTCAATTCTGGTTTATCAACTCATATTAGGTCCAAACAGCCTTGACGCTAGTCATGTCCCAATAAGAAATGAGGGCATGTGTGTATGCATGCTCAGTCATGTCCCACTCTTTACGACCCCATGGACTGTAGCCCACCAGGCTCCTCTGTCCATGGAATTTTCCAGGCAAGAATACTGGAGTGGGTTGCCATTTCCTTCTCCAGGGGATCTTTCCAACCCAGGGATTGAACGCACATCTCTTGCATCTCCTGTAATGGCAGGTGGATTCTATTGCTTATTAAAATGCCCAGATGCTTATGAAAAAGGCCTTTCTTTACCTCTGTCATTTCTCATTCAAAAAGGAGTGCTGTGTGTCTAGCTTGGCACACTTTCCCCAAGGTCAAAGGGTTTCTGTGAGATTTCCTGAGTTCTGCAAAGAAGACAGTTTAGAAAAGCTTATTGTGTTTGGCCTGTCACTTCCCAAAAGCCTGAAAATAGTCGCTGTTGATCCCTGTACCAAAAACAAACAATAAAAGCCAAACAAACCACCCCTACACAGAAACAACACTTTTTCTTTTAATTAGTGTGAAGAGCTACTTCAGTGTTCCCTTGAAGACCTTTTGAGATCTAGAATACAAGATAGAATACTCATTTGGAGCCACCTTCAAAAGCAGGATTCTGGCCCACAAAACTGTCTCTCTACTATGCACACACCTCTTCGGCCATTATGGATAGAACCTTCTGAGACCCTGACTGCTCCCTCAAGTTTTCCCCAATTAACCTTAAGAGAGGTGATCATTTCATTTTCTAGACATCAGTCACCTATGAGATTCAAGACTGTACTGATGTTCTGGAGGAAATATCAGTCTTAAAATTTTAATACTTTTCCAGCGGATTACCAGCTGCACAGAGACAAAGATTACATCTTCTCACCAGCATATTTCTGGTAAGCATGCAGTACATATCTGCTGCATGAGTGAATGAATGACCAGAGGGAGTATAATCACCAACTCTTTACATATATGTGAAATCATTACATCTTAGAACAGGAAAACTAAAAGAAAAATATCTGGTCTTAAATATACTACTGTGACCACCACCCCATATAAAGATTGTAATCTCTCCACCTTCCCCTCCATATTTCCAATCTTTTACTTGCTCACTTTTTTACAACTTTCATCTTCTAACACATAATTTATGTATAATTTGTTATTAAAATAAAGTCCATAAGACAGAGTTTGTTGACTACTTTATTCACTGCTGTATCCCAAATATCCAGAACAGAGCCTGGTACATAACTATCAACAAGTGAATAAATGAAATAATATTTATTGTGTATGGGTTCCACAGATGGGAATCATTGCAGGACATTTTTAAACTCTCAGTCCCAATTTCATATCTGTAGAATCAGAATTTTTAGGAATATAAATCCCAGGAATCTACATTTTTATCAAGGAGTCAAGGGATCCTGATATAGCTATCCTGAGAATCTGTTTCACCCAACTCACTAATCTAATGATTATCCTAAAACCCAGGGAGATAAAGTATTACTCAAGGCACACAGGCTATTTAGCGGTGCATCTAAGTGTAATACTTTCTACTCTGATGAGTTTTCCACTCCAGCTATCTATGAGCTATGTTTTCCTAATATACTTTGCTGGTACTGCCATGGTCTTGGAGATTAAGCTACTTAGAGGCAAGAGTTATGGCTTCTGAACTTGTTTTCTGTGGTCCTAGCTCCCTAGGCAGGAAGAGCACGAGGTTCCAGGTAGTAAAGGACTCTGAGGTCAATGATGCTTTTGCACAGAAGAATCACCCCATTTCCATGCTAACATACCACGATTTCCCTTTCTTCTTCTAGTTCCTAGACATCTCCATTAAATGGACCACCCAGGAAACCTTTCCTCCAAAGTACCTTCATTATGACCCCGAGAGCTCTCGCCAGCTGATGTGTGACAAATGTCCGCCCGGCACCTTCCTGAAACAGCCCTGCACGGGCAGGCGGAAGACCGTGTGCGCCCCCTGTCCCGACCACTACTACACGGACACGTGGCACACCAGTGACGAGTGTCTGTACTGCAGCCCCGTGTGCAAGGAGCTGCAGTACGTCAAGCAGGAGTGCAACCGCACCCACAACCGCGTGTGTGAATGTGAGGAGGGGCGCTACCTGGAGCTGGAGTTCTGCTTGAAGCACAGGAGCTGCCCCCCTGGGTTTGGAGTGCTACACCCGGGTATGTACCAGCCAAGTGCATTAACATCACACAGAGGCAGGCAGTGGGGGAAGTTTAAGGAAACAAGCTGGTCCTGATGACACTACAGGATAGCAAATTACAAAGGTAATGGAATCTGCTAGGTATGTACTATGTGTCTGGATGGCTGCCAAAGAACCATTCCTCAGAGGAGCACTTTGCCACGACGGGCCAATTTAGTGACAAATCTCAAATGCAGCAAATCCCTCTCTAATGAGATGCATGATGGATTGCTCTTTCTTAAAGGGACACACTCTTAGTTGCGCCATTCATAGCTGATCTGTGTCTGTGTTTCACTTTGGCATGGACAGCCTCAGAGTGCAGTGTTTTTTGGACAAACATCAGAAATGTTAATTGATACCAAGAGAGTAATTATGCTGATATTAATGAGGCTCTGGCGTGCAAACAGTGAGTAGTTATAATTAATTATATAAAAAATGAGAATGGCTAGGGGAACTGCAGCTCATTATTAAAAATGAAGCTAGTTCTTCCTTTGGCAGGGGAGTTGAGTGTCTGGGAGGATAACGGCCATAGCAGCATCTCTTCTGTGAAGCTTATTCTTTATCTTAGACAAAACAGACTGGCAAGCCAAGAGTAAGTACTTGTCTACAAACAAAGTACTTCCTCTTTTTGCATTTTGAAGAGCAGAGATTAGGCCAGTTTGCATTGAATTTTTTAAAGCTGCAACCCACCTCTTTTTTTTTTTTTTCCTACATTCATGAAGTTTCAGTATAGTCGGCATGTTCTCCTGGCCTGGAAAAATTAAGAGTATTCACTCACTCTTCTGGAGGAAGTAGTAATGGGTATAGATTCCAATTACTCAATTTGAAGCAGTGTTTCTCAGGTTCAGCACTACTAACTTTGGGGGCTGAATAATTCTTTTCGTGGGCAGCAGTCCTGGGCATTGTAGCATGTTTAGCAGCATCCCTGGTCTTTAGCCACTAGATGCTAAAATAGTACTCTTTCCACTAAAGTGTCCCCTGGATGGCAAAATCACCCCTACTTGACAACCGTGGGTTTAGAGGATGTGAATTACTTATAACTGTTTTGACTTTGAGAAGTTGCAATACAGAGTCTAAATTATTATCAACATTTTAGGTTTAATGGCATACAAATTAAATATATTCAAAAACTGAACTATTAAGTGTCCTAAGTTGTGAATTTTATAAAATCAGTCACAGAAGGTGCAAATTGCATGACAGCTCCTTAAAATGCCTCTAGTATAAGTCTTCGAGGGAGAAATGGGTGACACTTCCTAATTTTTACTGGATGACAATTTGGGACTCAAAAACTAACCCAAGTTGTAGAGGGAGAAGCCCATCCAACAGAAACAGATGCATTTAATTCAATTCAGTAATTTATATATGTAGGAAAATTCATTAAGCAGGGTATTGCAGTTTGGAAACTAGAAAGTTTTGAAAAATAGTGGAAATAGTAAGAATTTTACTCATATAAGCATGAAAATCTGTTTGTAGAATGAAGTAAGCAGGCAGCAGAAGTCTTAGCACAAAGGTACACAGAGGTTTATTTATTTACTCACCTTTCTCTGCTTAAAAACATACAAAGGAGTTCCTTATGGAAAATAAAAGGTTTCCAGACCAAAGAGAAGGCAAGATTCTGCAGTTTTATTCTAAAGAGTATTTAATATTCATTCTCTGTTGTTTTGAAGTCAGATTGCCTGCTTTTCAGATTTTACAGCTGACCCTTGAACAACATAACATGGGTTTGAACCTCGCAGGTCCACTTCTATGCAAATTTTTTTCAATAATACTACAGTGCTACCTGATCCCATTTGTGTGAATCTGTGAATGCAGAACTCTGGCTATAGAAGGCTGACTATAAAGTTATAATGGGGTTTTCCAGTGCAAGGAGTTTGGGTCCTCTAACCCACCATTCATTGTTCAAGGATCAACTGTAGTTAGTTCTGTTAGTTGTGTAATTGCCTATGCCTAGCATGGTGAATTCTCAACTGAAAGGCAAAATTCCTCTTGCCATTCTATTTCACATTTTGCCTGCCAGATTATACTTTGGGTGTTTCTCTTGACATTACTAAGGCAGAATCATTTACTTAGATGGATACATCCTTTTATAAGAAGTTCTATCAATCATGAGAGAGGGAAGTCCTTTTCAGAAAGGTCATTACATAAAGCCTCCACATATATGAAGAAACGTTCCTTCTATAATTCTTGGATTCTTCTTGGTAAGGAACTTTAAAGGCTAAATTACATGGAAGAGTGTCCTGTGCCTATGACCTATGACGTATGTGAAGAATGACAGGATTCTTCTTTGTGAAGTTGACAAAGGGAGATTTGGATCCAGATGTCTATTTATTCCCAGAATATTCACAATAAAATAATACCATGCAGTCCATGCCCAAATACCTCCGCTTATGATACTGTAGAATTTGGTGTGGAGTTGGCTCCCCTTTAAGAAGAGGAGTATAATAAGAAAGTACTAAAAAAAAGAGACCTCTTTGTAAGGTGGTTCCTAAGATGATGTCACTGCAACCCTAGAAATGGCGTTTAACATGTTAAAATTTCATGCTTGGTCTCCCCTTTTCTTTTTTTCTGCCACCCTTCTGTCATTTTTACTGGTCAATGCATCATCAAACCCTTTAGAAAAGAAAGAAGCCAGAGGTGAAAATAAAATCCATTGTGCTCTTTTTTCCTTTTTTGGTAGAGGATACAATGAGATGGGAGGTTAAAAGTTAATAAATGAAGTTTATTAACTTTCTCTAACTTTCATTTGCCTGTTTAGTATTTGGTATCTTGTGTCAGCTAGAATTGGCCTGTAAAAGCTACATTTGAACACTGGAGTCTAAATCTGTTCAACTAGCTTACACTAGATGGAGGTATTTTCATATGCAAATACACTATAATGTATGAGCTACTCAGGCATAGAGTCAAGGGTTTTAAAGATGTTTATTTTTAATAGCATCTTGGGTTGTTGACTGGTTCAAGTTTTCCTGCCAATGATTTCTCCAAATTTATCAAGTAACTTTCCACCATGAAAGAAAATGCCCTTTCAGTCACCCTTGCCTGAAATTTTAACGACTGTGCCCTTTTTAAACTCAACAGTTTAAGCAAATGGTATATCATCTTCCATTTATTATGTAACTGCAGGCTTACGCTTGAGTCCACGGTTAACTTTATTGCCACCTTCAAAAGTTTATTATAATGTTGTAAATTTTTACTTCTTGAGGTTAGCACACTTACGAATTGCTTCACAATTAGGATTCAGGAAAGAAAGAACTTCCGTAGGAATCGATTGGGATTTAACGATGTGGCATACCACGGGTACTGATTTCAAAGAATGATATTACAGAGGTTACACAGCAGTTATCTTCATGATTTTCCAGGGATAATTGTGTGGAGAATATGGCTGACAACAAGATCTTCCTGACAACTTCAGCACAGGCAGGACTAATTGAACATCCTACCCTTCTTTTCTTTTCTCTCCCATTTTGTGCTTTGTAGGTAACAACAGAACACATTTGTGTTTGTATTACAAGGAGGAAAGAATGCCTAAGGGGTTCACTGTAGAAGTTTTGTTCTGTCTAATGAAGTGAAAAATGAAAATGCCTGAAATTTCCTGCAACATAATAGTAGCAGTAAAAACCAAGTGAAACGTCTTACCCCAACTCTGTTAAGATGGTTTCTGCTAGGAGAGTACTAGAGAAGAATGTGCTAAACGGCTTGGTATTTTTGTAGGAACCCCGGAGCGAAATACAGTTTGCAAAAGATGTCCAGATGGGTTCTTCTCGAATGAGACATCATCCAAAGCGCCCTGTAGAAAACACACGAATTGCAGTGCATTTGGGCTCCTTCTAACTCAGAAAGGAAATGCAACGCATGACAATATATGTTCTGGTAGCAGCGAATCATTGACTCACAAATGTGGAATAGGTAATTATGTTTCAAAATATCAATCTTCATACCACATCTGGGTTGAATACCAGACCCTCTGGTCCTTCTTAGTTAAACTTATATTTCCCCTTTCTTGAATTTTAACCAAATTCTCTGTGCATCATTGCTAAAGCCACAACTCAAAAATCTTTCAGAAAGTCTCCATCTTCTTATAATAGTGCTCCAAACCCTGACTTTCACACTTGAATCATGTTACCCACAGAAAAGGGGTGGAGTAAAATTATGTTGAAGGTCACCTTATCAGAGTCCGAGTTGCAGAATGTTTTTAAGCTATGCATTCTTATCACTTTTAAGCACATCTGTATTATTAGCCAAAGTATAAATTGGCAACTAAGAAGCCAAGTTCTTGAGAATACTTGGATTGGATTGTGTTAGTCGCTCAGTTGTGTCCGATGCTTTGCAATGCCATGGATTGTCCCAGCCCTCCAGGCTCCTCTGTCCATGGGATTTTCCAGGCAAGAATCCTGGAGTGGGTTGCCATTTCCTTCTCCAGGGGATCCTCCCGACCCAGGGATCAAACCCAGGTCTCCCGCATTGCAGGCGGAGTCTTTACCATCTGAGCCACAGTGATAAAAATAGATGACAAATCAGAAATACAATACTGGCTTTGTTACCTGTGGTATTACTGCATCCATTGCACAGAAGTACTGAGTTCCTATACATGTCTTAAACTCTATTCAGGAGGGGTCACTAGCTCCAAGTTCAAGGTATCTGAGTGCACCCCATGTTGGTGATGATGCTAATCAGGTTGGTGTCCTCATCTTGTCACTTCTACCACCACACTAGTCTCAGACCTCCTACCACGGACTCATCACACCAAGGATGACTGATGTTAGCTTGACTCTCTTCAAACATCTTTTTCTGCAACACAGATGTATATAAAACATACATTTTTTCTCTCTTTTATAAAAATCTTAGCTAAGTCATTCATCCTATCTGCTGTCTTATTAAATGATGGAATGTGGGGAGGGATGGTAAAAGGACTTTAACATTCTTTAACATTCTCTTTAATCCATTTATAATTTTATTTCTGTCACTCCTTGAACACTTACTATTTGCCAGACACTTTTGCTATATGGGTTTTAATCTTTACAAAAACACTGTGAAGTTTGTTCAAGTTAATGTATGAACTTGAATGGAAGAGTCAGGATTCAAACTCAGACCTAATGAATCCAAAGACAGACTCTTAATCCCTAGGATAGACTGATGCTACCCAGACACTCAGCTTATTGGAACTTTTTTCTAAATGACCAGTTTTTGTGTTTGATTATTTTCCCACTTAATGTATGCTTGTACTTCTGTATCCATCCTTGTTCCCAAAGGTACTATGTGTTATGTGTGTGTGTAGAAAATAATATGCTATTTCAGGTTACTTTTCAGGCTTTCTTAAGGACAATGATTTGACACTGGTCTTGAAGTAACTTTTAGGTACCAGCTAAACCTTTAACAGAATGTTTAATAATTACATTAAAATATGTTAATATTATATTAAGTAATAGAATTTTTGCTGTAGTTTTTTTATAACAATACTATATTCTTATTAGACATTTAGTAAACTCTTCCCCTCCAAAATAGTCTAAAAGAATATTTCATGGGACCGAGCTGGATTGGCAATCTGCCTTTAAGACCAGGAAATAGAAGGTTGATTTTATTCAAATTTTTCATTTTAACATGCAATATTCTGGAAAACGCAACTGTGTTGGTTTTTGTCCTTTTTTTCTCTGTCTCCCTCTCCCTTTCCTTCTTCTTCTTCTTCCTGTTATTATTATTATCCATTAGACATCCAAGAATCCAATTATTGAGTGAAAGTGAAAGTGTGAGTCGCTTAGTCATGTCCGACTCTTTGTGATCCCACGGGCTATAGACCACCAGGCTCTTCTGTCCCTGGGATTTTCCCAGGCAAGAATAATGGAGTGGATTGCCATTCCCTTCTCCAGGAGATCTTCCCTACTGAGGGACTGAACCCAGGTCTCCTGCATTGCAGGCAGATTCTTTACCATTCGGGCCACCAGGGAAGCCCAAATTATTGAGTAATAATTCTTAATCTTCCCACCTTCCTTTTAGACATGACCCTGTGTGAGGAGGCATTCTTCAGGTTTGCTGTTCCGACAAAGCTTACCCCGAACTGGCTCAGTGTCCTGGTAGACAATCTGCCTGGCACCAAAGTAAACGCAGAGAGCGTAGAGAGGATAAAACGGCGACACAACTCACGAGAACAGACTTTCCAGCTGCTGAAGTTATGGAAGCATCAAAACAAAGACCAAGATATGGTCAAGAAGATCATCCAAGGTATGGTAGCCTGAACTAAACAACTCAAACAGAAATCAGAACACCTGCTCATCATACAACAGAAATGAGACTATGTACCTGTTTAGTTGTATGGATTCTGTTTCCCTTTGGGAATTATTGTTGGACTGAAATAGTTTTCAAATGATAGAGGAGAAGCTGTTCCTAGATCAGTCATGCGAGGTTTTATTTTCATCTTCTCTGCTCTCCAATTTTTCAATTGTCTCTCTAGAAGGAGAGAAAATACATTTCAAATATAGGAATAAACCTCAGGAAATCTGACTCTGGATCTCTTAGCAGGTGTGTGAGCATCCTGTCTGATCTATCTAGAAGTTCTTTAACCATTTTAGATCTTACCTTGCAATTCTACCAAGAAAACTATGTGGTATTTATCTGGTAATTCTCTCCAGAAAGCCTCTAAGTATCTTACAGGTATCCTCTCATTAATCCTCACAATACAGTCTATTTTAAAATTACCATTTTAATAGCACATGTCGTGAGAATTAATGAGATAAGGTCTTTAAAGTGTTTGAGCTTCTTGGAGAAAAGGGCTAGTTAAATCCAAGTATCCTCATGTTTTAGTTTTATAAAGAATCTCCTTTAGAAACTCTGTGTGTGTGTGTGTGTGTGTATGTATTATGATGGGAGTGAATACAGAGGGGGAAAGGAAGTAAGTTTCATCCAGAGTGTACTATAAGCTTTGGGATACACAGAAGAGAAAGTTCTAACTTGAATTAGCATTGGGAGGACATGCTGGAAAAAAATGGTGGGGGGGCTTTCATGAGGCAGTGTTAATGAGAATCCATTCTGCTCTTCACATGTAGTTAAATGAGGAATCCTACACAACTCTAAAGCCTCAAACATTTGAAACTGTAGCAACAGATTTTAGGAGACTAACATCTTTGACAGTTGAATGCTTTCACTTGGGCAGAGTAAACTTGTCTTCTGTTTTTGGCAAACAAAATGTATTCTTTGAAAGTATAATTAGCCCTGAAGCAAAAAGAAAGGGAAGGAGAGAAACAGAGACAGAATTGGATGGGACTGAATTCCCTGTTTTATAAATGAAGACTTTTTAGCCCAGAAAGATGAAGGGACTTGCCTTAGGTCTTACAGATACTAAATGACTCATGCCATCAACAGAAACATTACTTACTCCGTCTATGTTTATGTCCTAGCTCATTACCAAAATATTCTCTAGGCCATGTGTATCCTACTGTTCTTTTAGTCAGTTCAGTTCAGTCGCTCAGTCATGTCCGACTGTTTGCAACCCCATGAACCGCAGCATGCCAGGCCTCCCTGTCCATCACCAACTCCCGGAGTCCACCCAAACGCCATGTCCATTGTGCTGGTGATGCCATCCAACCATCTCATCCTCTGTCGCCCCCTTCTCCTCCTGCCCTCAATCTTTGCCAGCATCAGGGTCTTTTCAAATGAGCCAGCCCTTCGCATCAGGTGGCCAAAGTATTGGAGTTTCAGCTTCAACATCAGTCCTTCCAATGAACACCCAGGACTGATCTCCTTTAGGATGGACTGGTTGGATCTCCTTGGCCTCATATTGTTGGATTTTCAGATCTCCTATGTGTTGATAATCCTCTGGTGCTATTTATTAAAGACTATTTGAAGCAACTAATTTTTCAAATAGCACATATATTGGTATCAATTAATGAAAGTTTATATTGCAAAATACTAACTGTATTTTTTCTAAAATGTTACGCTTTTCATTTCTCCAGATTTTCTTAGAAAACTGAAGTATAGTTTCCCACTTATTTTCCAAATGTGGGCTTTTCACAAAGCTGTGTTGGATGCCGAGAATACAGAAAGCATACTATCCTATTATAACACAAAATAATATTGAACTCAGTTCTCAGAAATAACTAGCATGACTTGAGCCTCAAAGGAAAGGAGGAGATTAGCCTTAAAATTATGAAATGCTGGGGAACTCCCTTTTGCCTCAGGGTAGTTTTATACCGACTTTAGATAGACTATGAGAATGAATGTCTCGTGTTTTTGCTTCATTCAGATATCAACCTCTGTGAAAACACCGTGCGGAGGCACATTGGACACATGAACCTCACCTTTGAGCAGCTTTTAAAGTTGATGGAAAGCTTGCCGGGGAAGAAAGTGACGACAGAAGACATTGAGAAAACAGTGAAGACGTGCAAGTCAAGTGAGCAACTCCTGAAGCTGCTCAGCCTGTGGAGGATAAAAAATGGCGACCAGGACACCCGCAAGGGCCTGCTGCACGCCCTAAAGCACTTGAAGACGTACCACTTCCCCAAGACTGTCACGCAGAGTCTGAAGAAGACCATCCGGTTCCTTCACAGCTTCACCATGTACAGGTTATATCGGAAGCTATTTTTAGGAATGATAGGAAATCAGGTCCATTCATTAAAGATAAGCTGCTTATAACCAGAAATGGTCATGGAGTTGTTTCCTCACCATGGACCAGATCTAATGAATGAGTAGACTGTTTCTCAGGCGCTTGAGGAGGGAACAATGATTTCTTTCTCATCACCAAGGACTAGATTTGACCCCAGGGCCCAAAAAGAAACTATGGTGTGGAGAAAGAACTTGTATCTCCCCCCAAAGTATAATAAACCCCAAATAGTTTATCCAGCTGACACATCTGGTCCAGTATCTACTGACTCTATTTTCTCTTGTTACTGCTTGCAGTAATTCAACTGGAAATAAGAAATGAGACTCCACTGTGTCTTACTAAATATCAGAATGTCTAATTTAAATAGCTTTGAGATTTCAGGCTTTTATTTAAAAGCCATTTTTTTTCTGTAAAAGTTACTAATATATCTGTAACACTATTATAGTATTTGCTATTTATATTCATTCAGATATAAGGTTTGTACATATTACCATCCTGAAGGGAAACTGTGTAAGACTTAATTTTAGAAAGAAAAATATATATATTCTGTTTATTATTATGATACATGAAAGAGATAAAAATATATATTTTTAACAGAATGTTTGTAGCATTTCCTAATAGATACTGCCATTCTTCCTGTGTAGAGTATTTTTGTAATATACTTTTACCTGTATAAGCTGTAATACCATTTTATAGAAAATGCATTATGTAGTCAATTGTTTAATGTTGGAAAGTGTATGAAATATAAATTATCTGAATATTAGATGCTCTGAGAAGTTGAATGTACCTTATTTAAAAGATTTTATGTTTTTACTACATAAACAGCATCATTAATTAAAGTTTTCAAATTATTTTTCATTGCTTCTCCTCTTGCTTTTATTTGAATGGGACATGATTGGATCTGAGGTTTCACAATTTTCCCATTCTTTTATCATCAGGACCATTTGGGAACACTGTTAAAAATGCAGATTCCTGGGCCAATTTTTTGAGAAACTCTAGGGAGTAGGGCAGAAATCTGCATTTTTAACATGCTCCACTGTAGTTTTTATTACACTTAAGTTGGAGAATTTCTGAAGTCAAGTTTAGTAAACAGATGACACAAGCCACTTATAACTGCTGCCACTAGCATCAAGAGACCAAACTACGTAAGTTCTTTTGGTTGCCAGTAATAGAAACTGGTGGGCTTCCCAGGTGGCTCAGTGGGTAAAGAAGCTGCCTGCCAATGCAGGAGACCCAGGAGATGCAGGTTCGATCCCTGGGCCGGGAGGATCCCCTGGAGGAAGGCAGGGCAACCCAGTCCAGTATTCTTACCTAGAGAGTCCCATGAACAGAGGAGCCTTGCGGGCTACAGTCCATAAGATCACAAAAAGTCCGACATGACTGAAGTACCTGAGCATGCAGGCATGCACTAGAAATTGGCACTATTTAGTTTAAGACAGCATTAACTGGAAGGGTGATATATTTGGGTGAATGGTACCCCCTGCCCAAACTATGTTTATACCATAATCTCCAGAATCTGTCAATGTGCTTTAGAAAAAGCATCTTTCTTTGTACGTGTAATTAAGTTGCCTTGAGAGGAGAAAATCATCCTTGATTATCCAAGTGGGCCCTACATCCAGTGGCAAATGTCTTCATAAGAGACACAGAGCAGAAAAAAGAAAAGACAATGTGCAGACAGAGGCAGAGATGGGAGTGATGTGGTTTCAAGCTGAAAAGTCACAAGCTAGGGAAGAGAGGAACACATTCTCCCTGAGAGCCTCTGTAGGGAGTATGCCCTGCTGACATCCTGATTTTGGACTTGTGGCCTCCAGGACTATGAGAGAATTCATATCTGTTGTTTTAAGTCACCCAGTTTGTGGTAATTTGCCACAACAGCATAGGTACTAATACAGGTTGTATCTAAGCCTCAGAAACAGTAGAATGAAGATAACACTGGGCCCCTGGGTGGCAGAAGTTCCTACACTTTCTCCTAGTCTTATATTTCTGTATCTTTTAGTTCAAATTTCTAATTCCTAGCAGAGAGACTCTGGTTGTTCAAGTAGGGACTGGTATAAATACATGGCCAGTGAGGGTCTGTCTTTATCAGCTTCAGTTCCCAAGAAGGGGATATCACTGTGAATGGGGTCCACACCTCCTCCTTTCACAGTCTGCATTTCTCTTTTCTGTGACTTTACTAAGATTTAGAATGTAACACCTACATTACAGGTAAAACTTTAATGTAGGTCAACCTTACCTTTGTGAAATCAGATCATTATGGCTGCTTTGACAGAAAGGTTATTGTTTAGTCTCTAAATCATGTCGAACTCTTTCGTGACCCTGTGGACTATAACCCACCAGGCTCCTCTGTTCATGGGATTTCCAAGGCAAGAATATTAGAGTGGGTTGCCGTTTCCTTCTCCAGGGGATCTTCCCAACCCAAGGACTGAACCCACATCTCCTGCACTGGCAGGTGGATTCTTTCCCACTGAGCCTCCAGGGAAGCCCTTGACAGAAGGGTAGATCTTGGTAAATGTCACACAAGCTCATAAATCTGGGGAAATAAATGGCAGAGGTAAAGTTAAGAGGCTCAAGCCTGGAGAATCAGAGTCCCAAGCTGCAATCCTGGGAGTGGAAAATGTGGAAATTAACTGCTGAAGGCATAAGTAGGAGGACAGGGGTTAACTAACAGCCAGCATGCTGCCTTCGGAAGCTCCAGTTCTTCCACCAAAGTTCTTGTGCACAGAAAATGAAATGGCCTCATACACATCAGTTAAGTTGAAGAAACGTTTGGAAGTTTAATGGCATCAAGTATAAATCCTTTAAGTGCTAATTTGATTGGCTTCCCTGCCTGCTCCTTGGGTTGAGTCTGCCTCAAGCTTCTCCTCCGAGGGAAAAATAATATGTAAGTTCATGTCAGTTTCTCTCTTTTTTTAACTTTTAATTTGGAAATAATTTTAGACTTACAGAATCATTGAAAATATTATATAAAATATCCACAGTAAGCTATTTTGTCAAATACACCTCAATTTCAGTCTGTCTGTTTTCTCATGAACAGATGATATTATGGATTTGGGAGAAGAATATCACATAGGTAACTGTCTTTCTTACATCATATCTGGGGCAAATGATATCAGCATGACTACTGTTGATACAAACCTTGACAAAAGTGAATTTTTATATAAAATATGAGATATGTATTGAAGTCCCTTTTTTTTTTTAAAGATATATGATCATCCACTTGTTCCTATAGGATCTGTTGAAAAGACTAGCATTTCTTTATTTAATTGCTTTTGTCTCTTTGTTTGGAGAAGGAAATGGCAACCCACTCCAGTGTTCTTGCCTGGAGAATCCCAGGGACAGGGGAGCCTGGTGGGCTGCCGTCTATGGGGTCGCACAGAGTCGGACACAACTGAAGCGACTTAGCAGCAGCAGCAGCAGTGTCTTTTGTTATAAATCAGCTGATTATATTTCTGTGGGTATATTGCTGGACTCCATTCTATTCCATTTATCTATCAGTCTGTCTTTTCACCAATATCACACAGTCTTTATTTTCTTCCAGTTTTGTTGAGATATAATCAACATACAACACTATACATAAGTTTAGGGTGTACACCATAATGATTTGACTTATACATCATGAAATGATTATCACAAGTTTAGTGAAGACACATAATCTCATATAGATACAAAATAAAAGGGAAAAATATTTTTCCTTGTGATGAGAACTCTTAGGATTTACTCTCTCAACAACTCTCATATACAATATACAGTAGTGTTAATTATTTAATCATATTGTACATTGCATCCCCAGTGCTGTGAGTGCTTAGTCGCTCAATAATGTCTGACTCTTTGCAACCCCATGGACTATAGCCCGCCAGGCTCCTCTTTCCATGGGGATTTTTTCAGGCAAGAATACTGGAGTGGGTTGCCATGCCCTCCTCCAGGGGATCCTCCCAATCCAGGGATCCAACCCAGGTCTCCCGCATTGCAGGCTGATTCTTTAGCCTCTGAGCCACCAGGGAAGCCCAAGAATACCAGAGTGAGTAGCCTGTCCCTGCTCCGGGGGGTCTTCCTGATCCAGGAATCAAACGGGGGTCTCCTGCATTGCAGGTGGATTCTTTACCAACTGAGATACCAGTACATCCCTAGTACTTAATTATAATTGGAAGTTTCTACCTTTTGACCATTTTCAGCCAATTCCCCATCCCCCCACCTCTTACCCCCTGCTTCTGGTAGCCACAAATCTGATCTTTTTTCCTATGAATTTCTGTGTTTCTTTCTGAATTACAGTTGACTTACAACATGATATTAATTCTGGTATACAACATAGAAATTGGAATATTCTGCAACATTACAAAATGATCACCATGATAAGTCTAGTTATCATCTATCACCATACAAAGATATCATATTATTAACATTATACACTTCGTCCCTGTGACTCATTTGTTTGGCAACTGGAAATTTGACCTCTTAATCTCCCTCACCTATTTTATTCATCCCCATACTTCTTCCTCTGGCAACCACTTGTTAGTTCTCTGTGTCTATGACTCTGCTTCTGTCTTTTTGTTTGTTCATTTATTTTGTATTTTAGATGACATATATAAGTGAAATCATATGACATTTGTCTTTCTCTGTTTTAATTCACTTAGAATATTATCCTCTAGGCTCAACCATGTTGTCACAAATGGTATGATTCCATTCTTCTTTATGGCTGAATAATATTTAATTGCATACACACACCACATCCTCTTTATCCATTCATCTATGGACAGCACTTAGGTTGCTTCCAATAGCTTGGCTATTTTAAACAATGCTGCAGTAAGCATACGGTGCATGTATCTTTTCATATTGGTGTTTTTTTTTTTTTTTTTTTCAGAAAAATATCCAGAAGTGAGATTGCTGAATTGTATGATAGTTCTGTTTTTAATTTTTTGCATACTTCTTTGCATAGTGGCTGCACCAATTTACTTTCTCACCAATAGTACACAACGGTTCCCTTTCCTCCACATCCTCAAAACTTGTTATTTGTTCTTTTGACGATAGCTATTCTGACTGGCTATCAAAACGCATTGAAGTTTTGATTTTCATTTCCCTGATAATTATTAACATTGAGCATCTTTTCATGTGTCTATTGGCCATCTGTATGTCTTTTTTGGAAAAACGTCTATCCAGGATCCTGTCCATTTTTTAACTGATTGGTTTTTTTAGATGTTGAGTTGTATAAATTCTTTGTACATTTTTAAAATTAACCTCTCCAGTTCCACTGTCATAGGCACTTTTTTCCTTCTGCTAAAATTGTAAAGGAAGCTGTTCCATTAATCCAGTTAGTAACTGGACTAGTTTTATGATTCGTTATTGTTGTTGCTAGGTTACACACCATGAATTACAGATTTCAAACCTCTATAGATACCTGTTTCTAAGGTGGCTGGTGTACATTAAAGCAATGGCTATAGGATCCTGAGTTTCTGGTGTTCCCTTTAAGTTGGGCCTCAGACTGGTTCTCTGTGCACATTCTTATTCCTCTAACAACCCTTGCCCAGAAGTATTTTTGCTGTTGTCATTTGAAGTTTCATAGTTTCACGGTGCGGGGTGGGAGGCACAATCACCATGTTCTTTTTTTTTCCCCTTCTCTTTATTTATTTATTTATTTGTGGCTGCACTGGGTCTCTGCTGCTGTGCTTCCTCTAGTTGCGGTGAGCAGGGGCTATTCTTCATTGCCATGTGCGGGCTGCTCATTGCAGCGGCTTCTCTTGTTGCAGCGCATGGGCTCTAGGGTTTCAGTAGTGGTGGCGCACGGGCTCAGCTGTCCCATGGTTATGTGGGATCTTCCTGGACTAGGGGTTGAACCCATGTCCCCTGCATTGCCAGGCAGATTCTTAACCATGGACCACCAGGGAAGCCCACGCCTGGTGTTGTTCTCATTAAGACCCATAAACATATCTGTGCTCCTGGGGTGTAAGGCCTTCCCAGTTTTCCTGCCCCTCCCCTGGCTGCAGTTCTGGGCTCAGTACTTAATTCTGTGCTTTTCCCAAGAATAGACTTTTCCCTTCTCCCGTTCCCTTTCCTTAGCTAGCAGGACACATCGTTATCCCCCAAAGTCCATAGTTTGCCTTAGCGAACAACTCTTACAACTCTTGGCGTTGTACATCCAAAGTTTTTTTTTTTTTTTAATTCTGGGATTTGAATTTAGTTTGGTTCTTTTTCGTCATAAGTTTGAGAATGTCACTTACTCCAGCTCTCTACATCCTTCAGCTCTACACATTCTTCCCAGGAGGAAGTCAAAACTTAGTCAATTTTGTTGTTTAAAGACTTGATGTGAAAGACTGGATGGGAGTTAAAACTATCCTCACGAGTGCAGTCCCACTATCTCCTCTTGTCCATCTAGAAACTTACACAAGCCGTGAAGCAGTTTTAATGAATTAGTATAATGGGGAAAAAAGGTTCAGGCCAAGGAACAATTTTGAAATCCTTATTCTACACCTGTCATGAAAAATTTCCTTGAAGTTTTACTCTACAAAACCATGTTTTTCATCCTATCTATTTTATTAAGCATCTATTCAACAGACTACCTTCAGTATTTTATTCATATGATGAACATCTAATGTGTTAACTTATTGAAAAAATATTTGCGTTCCAAATTAGGATACTCAACACAATATACTTTATTCCCAGGTTTACACAAGTTGCAAACCATCATTACTCTCAAGAGTGTAGACTTAGGTTGTTTTAATTTGCTAACTGTGAAACTGTCCCTGCCAAACAGAAAGGTATTTATATTCAGGTATAGAGATGAGTGTGAGAAAAAGGGCCTTAAAGACAGAGAACACTACACTCTTCTTTATCAAAGCAGAGATAGCCCTGGAAGTGCGTGCGTGCTCAGTTACGTCCAACTCTTTGCAACCCCATGGACTGTACCTCGTCAGGCTCCTCTGTCCATGGAATTTCCCAGGCAAGAATACTGGAGCAGGTTGCCATTTCCTACTCCAGGAGATCTTCCCGACCCAGAGATGGAAACAAATCCCCTGTGTCTGCTGCATTGGCAGGCAGATTCTTTACCATAGAGATACATAGGAAGCACAGCCCTGGAAGTAGCTCCTTTCAAAACACTGAGAACGTTTGAAGATGTTTCCTGAGTGAAAGATGCTCAGTCGTGTCCGACTCTTTGTGTTCCCATGGACTATACAGTCCATGGGATTCTCCAGGCCAGAATACTGGGGTGGGTAGCCTTTCCTAAACTGATACCCAAACTCACTGAGGGATAAACTTCTACCATGCTCTTTCCTTGACCAAAGTTCATAACAGTTATCAGTTCAATTAATATAAGTTGTTGATACTGAAAGCAACCGTATTCTCCTTCTTTGACTTCCTTGCTGTTGTTTGCCAAATTCCTCTCTTTTCACATCTAGGAAACCATAAAGTAGGGATTTAACAGTAATAATAACCAGCAGCAATCATCTCTGTAACTGAGTTTAACTATATCTGTTCTCAGGATGGTTATAATCTATTAGGGAAGACAGGATATACATGTGAAAGAGTAACTGTTAATACCAGAGAGGATACCCTAAGTGCCAAGTGAATTGTATAAACACGGCACAGTCATCACATGTCACCTTTGAAGCCCAGAGAAAGCCAAGAAGAAACAGTAACTTCAGTTAGGTCATGTAGCCACATCTAAGCAGAGAGAAAAGGTAGGATATTTGAGATAAAAGAAATTGTACTGCAAAAGTCATAGAGGTATATAACATGTTGAAGAAACACTGTCTATACTTATGTCATTTTATATAAAAATTCAAAGAGTAGCATTAAATATGTTCATAGAAGTTTATTTTAACCCTCAGTATGCTAGCAATTGATAAAATTGCTTGATTTACCCCCAAAATCTTCATTTTAGTCTGATAAGCACCTCCTTCTTTTAAGGAACTGCTCTCTCCCACCCCACCCCAAACTCATCACTTAGTTCCAATGGGGGCTGATATTAATTCCTTCTCTGTCAACCTCAACCCTTTCCCGTTGCTATCCCAAGGTATTCAAAGAGATATAGCTTCTTCAGGATTTGTAATTTGGAATGACTTGAATATTTTTTTCTGTCAGATGAAATAACTATAAAAATGTAAAGCTAAAGCCACTAGAGGTCACAGAGAAAGGGAGCGTCAACTACAAATTAGCATTTGCCATGAGCACTTGCTATCTACCTCTACAAGGATTAAATCAAGTGCTGCTGCAGATGCTGGCTTTCAACACCCCCTTGAAAGGAGTTCAGAGTGGAGAGAAGAAATGAGGCACCCTGTGCTCTGGGAAAAACTGGCAGAACAGGTTTTCAGATAGTTATATACTTTCAAGAGCTGATTTTGAGTCCAGTTCTTGGATCCTCATATCCAGAAAAGCACTAAAATCCTTCATGGTGTTGTCTGCTCCTGGTGACTAGCAGTAATCTTTATGAAACGAGAAGAAGTCTTCAGCAAAAAATATGTGCTTGATTGTCTATACTCCCCCTTCACCAAAACCACATATATGCTGACCTTCTCCCCACTGCCTCTTTGGAAGTTTCTCAGAGCTATCTAAGATGCTGTCTCCCAGACTATAATCCTCATTTTGCCCCAAATAAAACTTAACTCGAAACTCTCATGCTGTACCCTTTTTTAGCTGGCAGAAGCTAACAGAGAGAACTAAGGAGAAAAGATAGGCAGAGAATCCTAATGATGTTCAAGCCCCTGCTTCTAGCCACACTTTTTCTTCCCGATATTTAGTTTTATGAACCATTGACTTTTCCTTCTCCCTCCAGTTTCTGTCATTCATAAGCAGGAGTCCTTATTTAGGTCCCTAAACACCAGACAAAGTTGCTTGGATTTGAGGAGCTAACGGCAATGACTGTGAGTACTTATCCATCTGAGAATCTTCAGTTTTATAATATTTACACTTAAAGACAATAGGAGCCATTGAGGTTTTAAGAAAGGTATTGATGTTTGCAAGGTAGCATTTCAAGATTATTCTGGCAGGAGTGTAGAGAATGGATTGGAGCAGAAATAGGTTAGAGACAATGAAAGCAGAAGAGTTGACTATTAGAACAGTTTCAGTCATGAAGTAAATAGACAACACAGACTAGGGCTGGGAGCCCAGAATGAAAGAGGAGGTCACAGTAAAGCAACTTCCATCTTTCCAAGAGTCATCAGAGGAACAGCCCCATCACTGGACACTTGGTTATGACTAATGGATTGAGATTCCTGGCTTTTTCCAAGTATTTAATACAAAATAAATCTCCCATTTCCTTGGGTTCTCTTGAGTCTTTTTCCAGGGAAACTCTACCTCATCTTTTGAGACACAAAAGCTTAAGTCATATTTCCACAAAAATCCTTCTAACTAACACAAAGATGTCTTCCAAACTGACATTTCTGTAGCAATTTTGGTTTTTTGTGACTCACTGATTTCAGACAAGAGAGGGTAAACAGGACAGATCATGCATGAAACCTGTGTCATCCTCGTGGAATCATAGGTTTCTAAGAGAAAACACGAGGTCATCTGTTCACCTCTCATGTCATGGTCCAGTCATTTCTAAACCGTCCTAGGGAATGATGACCTCGAATTTAATCATTTTAAAAGTAATATTATTGCTTAGTGATTTCCCTACAATATATACACATGGACCCACACTGTCAACAGAACACAATTCCAGGACTTAAGAGCTTTCACTCTGAAATTGAAACTGGGAAAAAAAAGGTTTCCTTAATAGAAATTCTTACTTAGAATTTTAGAGCAGGTAGGTCCTTCTAGATTGTTCTAACCCAGTGTTTATCAGAAATAATCTAAACATAAGCATCACTTGGGATGTTTATTCAAAATACACATTCCCAGCACACTTTTAGGATGACTTTGATTCCATGGGTTAGGAGCTGATGTGAGAATTCTTATTGGACAATTTTGGAAATGAGTGTATTCTAACTGTTAAGGATCCCAATCAAACTGCACAGCTGGAAGAACTCAGAGCTCCTAAGACTCAGAACTCTACTACAATGCTCCTTTAATTTTGTGCTTCTCTTGCTGAAATGGGAAACAACTAGCTTTCCCTCTCTGAGTGCATTTAATCACTGTGCAGGTATCTATCATTTCACTTATCAAAGGACAGTTCAACTACTTCTTGATACTGATGTTAATGGTAATAATAACAACAGCAATGATAATAATCACTATCATTTACTACATGCTTTCCTGTTATCCCAAGATTTGGGTCCATTTAGGTTCTCGGAAAACAATGTTATGTAAGTGAAGTAAGTCAGAAAGAGAAAAACAAGCATTGTATAATATCCCTTATATGTGGAATCTAGAGAAATGGAACAGATGAACTTATTTGCAAAGCAGAAACAGAGTCACAAATGTAGAGAAAAAACTTAACGGTTACTAAGCGGGGGAGGGAGGGTGGGATGAACAGGGAGATTGGGATTGACATATAGACACTGCTACGTATAAAATAGATAACTAATGAGAACCTACTGTATGGCACAGGGAACTCTACCCAATGCTCTGTGGTGTCCTAAATGGGAAGAAAACATAAAGAAGAGTGGATATATATAAACATATAACGTATTCACTTTACTGTACAGCAGACAGTAACACAACATTGTAAAACAGCTATACTTCAAAAAAAAGATAATCAAAAAATAAAATGAGAAAATGATGTTCTATAAAGCCAAAAGCCAGGACATCCTTGATCCATCCTCGATTTGCTATTCTTCTACACTGACCTTGGAACTCACAGGAAATGCCCTTTAAGAACTTGCTAGGAACACAGCCTTATGCTTAAGCTCATAACAGACATCGTCTCATTAAATCTCAACAACCTAATTCATTAACTCTCCACTTGTTATATCATTTTACTAAATCCTCACAGCCTTAGCAGCTGACTCCCCCTGACATCCACCATTTAAAAACTGAGACCTCGATTATAACCTACCACGTGGACTGGGTGTGTCACAGCTACCCCAAGTCTTCTACCTCCTACCAATGACCTATCTTGATTACACCTTTGGATTTTAGCTCAAGATGCCAAACATCACTCCTGAAATAGGATGACAATAAGAGTCCAAAGTCATACTTTTGAAAAACAAAATTCACTAGCCAGCAATCCAAGACTAATAGTTTTGTATGGAAAATTCCATCTGTTTTTTGTGGCACCTGGATCAGATTTTTCCCTCCTGCCAGGAGAATATGCCACTCAAAAAACTCTGCCTTGGATGGTGACAAGATGTATTCTGCCATTAAGCACTCGTGGCGAGGAAAGCATCCAAGATTTGCTTACTAAGAGGAGATGGCAAGAGAAGCAGCTTTGCTAAAGCCTCCAGAATAAATTTCTGTTTAAACCCAAACTATGAAGTTGAAACTGGATATTAAAAAAAACTTAAAGCCTGCAAACTCACACTTGGGTGTAACTGGCACTACATCTTTTCGTGATTATTTGAAAATAGCCTCTGTTGACTAAGCCACATTTAGAGAATAAAGAATTTCATAATAAAGTTTCTAGAAAAAATAAAACCTGATGGGGTCTGAGAATAAAAAAAAGAGACAATTCCACTTTGAAATAAGTAGCCATCTTTCTCAGAAGCAGGCCCATGTGAGTTAATAAACCTTCAGTAAAGGAAAGGGGCTTTAAAGTAAGACCCATTGATTTTAAATATTTTTGGATTTTAATATTCAACATGTGTGTATATATTTTAGGAATTATATCCAACAGTTTAATAATATTTATGATGACTGTATTTACTTCAATGGAATTATTCATTTTGTCTTAGTGATTGTTGTTCAGTTTAGCAACTGACCTCAGTTGCTAACTCACAACTCCAACTCTTTGCAACTCCATGGACTGCAGCACACCAGGCTTCCCTGTCCTTCACTGTCTCTTGGAGTTTGCTCGAACTCAGGTCCATGAAGTCAGTGATGCCATCCAACCATCTCATTCTCTGTCACCTCTTTCTCCTCTTGCCCTCAATCTTGTTTTAGTTATTGCACACTAATTTTGTACCATCTGTCATCTTGTGTTCTTATTTTTAGTTCATTTCTTGATTAACTGAAAGATGTTTGAATAGGTGTAGTAGAATGCATGAAGTGTTATATATTAAAAGGTTGTTTTTTGTTTTCCCTTGTGTGATTGTGTTACAAAAATAAGATCTTGTAGGTTCGGCAGCTTGTTTTCAGTTCGAGGCTATTACAATAAAGCTTCTATGAATATTTGTGTAAAAAATAAATAAATCCTGTCTCTTCTCTTAAGCAGTGTGATTGTTTTAGGGCTCAGCCTCTCTGTCTGCATAATCCATAGACTAGAACCTTAGAAACTTATTTGGATATCCCATGTAAATTTCTAACACAGTACATGGCAGAGCAAACAAGTGTTTTTTATTTATTTATTTTTTTTTTCAAACAAGTGTTTTTTAAAACTTCACACAAAGGATGGCGCCCAACCATTCTGTGTAATCATTTTGATCAGGGAAAAGAAATAATTTGACCAGGGAAATGAGAAAGGATCATTCCTCCAGAAAACTATGCTGTTGATTTGGTTCAGAGTTGTAATCACTTCACCCCCAAAATGGAAGAGAGGCAGGTCAACAGAAGGCAGCTAAGGAGACACATAGGTATCCACAGGCCTGGCTTTTATTCCAAGCCCTAGGCTTTCTGGGCTTTTGGACTGAAGTTTTGGACTGCTTATGACAGCGCTGCCGTGCAGAATATGGACACAGAACACCTGCAGCTCAGATGATTTGTGACAAATGCTGTACCTGCAACTGCAGGCACCACGGAGAGAGCAGATGCAAATACCGTGGAGATGTTCTCTGTTCACGTGTTCAGCAGAGATGGTGGAAAATTATGGGAAGACCCTCTTTAAGACAAAACTCTACCAGTCACTGACATCTGAGAGGCTGAGTTAGCCTATTGCCACAGTCAGACAGGTCTTTGAGTGTTCAGGGAAGCCACATCAATCACTCTGACTTCCTTTTGATGAACCTGGATAAAAGAAAATCTCTCTCAAAGAACGATTCCAATTGGAAATAATCTTAAAGGACAGAAGAAAATAGCAATCATTGTGCATCCGTCATTTGCCAAGATCTTATCTTTTTATGTTCATTCCCTTAACAGCTTTACAAATTAGCCCTTAATATTCCCATTTGAAAGATAAAGGGCCATGGCCAAAAGAGGATAAGTTATATGCCCACTATTTCATAGCAAGGGAGTAACAGAGATAGATTTTAAGCTCCATTTTGCCTTTAAAACTCTTGATATTTCATTTTATCATACGGATCCAAAGAAATCTGGGAAAGTCAGAGAGCAGTCAGTTAAGAATCAAAAAGTGGGCATTTAAAAGTTGTATTTAGTATTTCCTGCATTTTCTTGCCCTAGTGTGCAGGGCTAACTGGTTTCATACAATTTTGAGTTTGGCTACAGATATTTATGTCATGTTTGTGTCTACTTATTCTGTTTCTACCCCAAGTGGGTGAACAGAAATTCTTTTTCAGTTAATTGATTTATTTTTGACTGCACTGGGTCTTTGTTGCTTGGGCTTTCTCTTTAGTTGCAGCAAGCAAGGGCTACTCTCTAGTTGTGGTGTGTGGGCTTCTCATTGCAGTGGCTTCTCTTGTTACAAAGCATGAGCTTCAGGCAGGCAGGCTTCAGTAGTTGTGGCACATGGGCTTAGTTGCTCCACAGTGTGTGAAACCTTCTTGGATCAAGGATCGAACATGTGTCACTTGCATTGGCAGGCAGATTCTTAACCACTGGACCACCAAGGAAGTCCCAGAAATACAGTTCTGATATTAACTAGCCAAAGGTAGCACAGACCCCATAGATTATGGAGAAAGGTCCTCCACAAGACTGCCCTGGCTTCAGAGGCATCCACTAGCCACACATTTTAGGGAGTCCCCAGACCACTCACACTTCTCACTGGCTATGAAGAAGGAGTTCCTACAAGCTCCTCAGGCTTGATAATTTGCCAGAATAACTTACAGAACTCAGGAAAGCACTATACTTATGATCATAGTTTATAATAAAGGATACTCCTAGAGGCAAGATCTACGAGGGTCCTGGGAGGACCATGCCTTCTCCATGTAAAATCAGATGCAACGCCGTCCCAGCACATGAATAATGTGTTTACCAACTAGGCAGCTCCACTGTCCAGAGTTTTTATCGGGATTTCATTACATGAGTAGGATTGATTAACTCAGTTTCCAGCTCTCTTACACGTCCCGGAGGTCAAGATAGCTCAAAGTCGCAACACTAGTCAACATGGTTGGTTGATCTTACATCCAGCCTCTATGCTAAATTATCTAGGAGCCTAACATTTGTAATTATATTGGGTTGGCCAAAAAGTTCATTGGGTTTTTGGTAAGATGCTATGGAAAAACTTGAATGAACTTCTTGGGCAACCCAATATAAGCATAAAAATGATACTTTTCATCAGTTAAGACAGTACAAAGATTTAGTCTCCTGGAACAAAGGCCAGTAAAATTCTTTATTATATACCCAACCCTACCTGACCCTACTCTTCAAACTTGTTCTCTTTCCTAGCATCTCACTTCTGTCATGGGCACCACCAAGCACCCTTTAGGCCTGCCACACCTAAAAACCTGAAGTTGTCTTTGACTCTGCCTTTTCTTTGTCCTTCTCAGGTAGGTTAATTTCCCTTGGGCTGGTTTTCTTTTCCAGGTTTCCTGGATTCATTCTCTCTCTCCATTTCTACTACCAGCTTTGCCACTGTCATTCAGAATTCAGACTCAAACAAGCCTAAGTTGTTCAACTTCCTGAATGATCTGCCTAGTTTCAGCTTCACTGACTTCAATCTTCTTTCACAAAACTATCAGATCAATCTCTGCTAAACACCCCAGTAATTAGCAGTAATTTGAGTCACTTGTGGGCTTCCCTTTTGGGAAGAATCCACCTGCAATGCGGGAGACCTGGGTTTGATCCCTGGGTTGGGAAGATCCCCTGGAGAAGGGAAAGGCTACCCACTCCAGTATTCTGACCTGGAGAATTCCATGGACAATATAGTCCATGGAGTTGCAAAAAGTCTGACATGACTGAGTGACTTTCACTTCACTTCACTTGAGTCACTTGTGATACTTTAAAAACTATTGATATCTGGATCCCATTCTTAAGAGACATGGATTAAATTGGTCCAAGGTGTTAACCTGAGCAAAGGATTCTTTTTTGCTTTTTTTCACAAAGCTCCTCCAATGATTCTAATAAGGCAGCCAAGATTGGGAGCTACTGCTGCAGTAAATTTAAAAAGAAGATGGCAGTCAAATTCAAGTTTTTTGGCTCCTAACTAGTGGTCAGCTCTTGAGCTATTTAAGCAATCACCTGGTATCTATGTTTCTTTATTTGGAAACTGGGAAGAATAATAATGCCTTACAGGACTGTTAAGAACATTGAATGATATAATGCATGAAAAGTGTCTAGTGTAGCACATGACTCAGAGTGTGTTCCCAACCAATACTAGCTCTAAGAGTGTTTCGTGGCCATTCACCTTATCTCGGAAACTACAAGTTACAGGGTTTGCCTGGGCATAACCAGCCCCTCTTTTTGTGGTCCTCAAAAAAAAAAAACACTTGTTATTTGATGGATAGGAAACAAGCAAGTGTGGCCAAACCACATGATTGCAGCTCTTTGAGCCATAAATCTTATTTTATTTTTAGTATAGCTTTGTCATATCTTCGCTTTCCAAGTATCTTTAGCCAGTGTAATCTGGATGCATGTTAGAATCATTTTGGAAGCTTTTTAAAAATACCAGGCCCAGGCCTACTCCCTTGGAGATGTAAACTCAACTGGGACCCAAGCATCAGTGTTTTCTAGTTTTCCAGGTAATAGAAATCAATACACAGCAAGGGATGAGAATCTAGAACCTGGACTAAGAGTCTACAATTGTGCTCTGGGTATAGTTACCTATCAGTAGCCACAGGAGATTGCTTCCAGGAACCCCACAGATGTCAAAATCCAAGGCTCTTCATATCCCTTATAAACATAATATGGCATAGCACATTTATCCCTTGGTATCTGTGGGTCTTCATCCATGAATTCAACCAACAGTGCAGTGGATTCAGCCAAACACAGATTAAAATCACACCTGGGGGACTTCCCTGGTGATCCAGTGGTTAGGACTTTGCCTTCTAATGCAAGGGGTGTGAATTTTATCCCTGGTTGGGGAGCTAAGATCCCCACAATCCTCGTGGCCACAAAAACCAAAACATAAAACAGAAGCAACATTGTAACAAATTCAATAAAGACTTTAAAAATGGTCCACATAAAAAAAAAAATCATTTAAAAATCACAGTTGGTTGAATTAGCCAATGCAGAACCCTCCATAGGGCACTGACTGTACTTCTAATGCAAGTAGTAACATATCCCTGTGAATGCCATAGTGAGTCTATGATTGGGAGACAATGTAGTACAGGGAAAATAAAAGAGAGAAGGGATTAAAAAAAAAAGAAACAAAAAATGGATAAAGTAAGGAAAAGAAGATAGTCAAGTACACCTATAAGGTATCTCTGGATTATTTACTGGCACTTACTGGCTTCCCTGGTGGCTCAGTGGTAAAGAATTTGCTTCCCAATGCAGGGAATGTGGGTTCGTTCCCTGAGTCGAGAAGATCCCCTAGAGAAGGAAATAGCAACCCACTCCAGTATCCTTGCCTGGAAAATCCCATGCACAGAGGAAGGAGCCTGGCAGGCTACAGTTCATGTGGTCGCAAAACAGTCAGATACAACTTAGTAACTAAGCAACAACAACAACAAGTGTCATGTAGTAACCATGATCTTCCACCCTAATTAGGTCCTTCAGGAGAGATGAGTATCTCATTAAGGAGAATCTCATTAGAGGAGTAGAGACTCTGTGCGCTTCCCAGAGCATATACTCAGAATACATATCAGCAAGCCCGAATCTGGCTTCTGCACAGATTTGTTCTGTGGCTACTCAGGTAGGTAGTATTGGAAGATGTGTTAAACAAAGACTAAGTTGAAAGTTTGGGGCTAGTCCTTAAACAACCATAGAGAGGAAATTCCTTGCTCACCCTGGGTGGTACACTGTCACTATGGGGACTGCAAGGAATGTGAGTCAGAGGAGACAATTACTCAAGAAAGTTACTCAATCTCCTAACATCCGGTGGCAAAGAGAGGTGCTAAGTAACCTCAAGGTGACTCCCAGGCATGAAGCAGTCAAGAGCATCGGTCAGGTGGCCTTGGCACAGAGAATTTTCCTATATGCTGCAAAGGAATCTATAGCAAAAATCATATCATAAATTAAATTTTTATATCTTTAATAATTTTAAAATTCTTTCCCATTTATGAGTTCATTTGATTTTTTTTCCCGGGGGGGGGGAAACTGTAACATACATAGGTCAAATAATTACCCCCATACTTGAGACAAAGAGACAAGTATCAGGTAGTAAGTGACTGAGTTTTGCAGATAAAGTCTTCTGATCTTACCTCCTTTCTGGATGCGACCCTTTTTAAAGAAAAGGATAATCAGTCACGGCATAGATGATTCCAAAATAAGCTACAGATACTTAAAAATGAATTACCACTCTGTCATCCAGAGTGAGGTAAGTCAGAAAGAGAACAAATATCATATATTAGTGCATATATGTGTAATCTAGAAAAATGGCAAAGATGATCTTACTTGCAAGGCAGAAATAGAGACACAGGTGTAAAGAACAAACATATGGACACATTTGGGGGGAAAGGGGTGGGAGGAATTAGGATTGACATACATGCACTATTGATACTGTATATAAAATAGAAACTAATGAGAACCTACGATACAGTACAGGGAACTCTACTTGGTGTTCTGTGGTGGCCTAAACGGGAAGAAATCCAGAAAAGACAGGATAAATGTATACATAGGGCTGATTCACTTTGCTATACAGTAGAAACTAACACAACATTGTAAGGCAACTATACTCCAATAAAAGTTAATTCAAAAATGAAATATCCAGGTTCTGAAAAAAAAAAAAAAAAAAGGCATCAGTAGGGCACCAATAGGCTCCATATAAGAGAACTTCCTAGGAAATGTGAGTTTGGAGAGGTATTTTGATACTGAATAATAGCAGTACTACCTTTCTGGGAAGTGTAATTTCATATAAACAGCATTTTGCAAGCAGAAGGAAGTCATATATATATAGAAAACACACCACCATATACACGCTTCTGGAGTGAAAATGAAATCTCATTTGCCACATGTCACTGTGTTAAAAGACACTTTCTTCATTGTAGCTACTGATCGTTAAATATCTGAACGGCAGCACAATATGACTCCCGACACACATTAACCATCTAAACCTAACAACTCTCCTGTGAGATGGGTAATTATTACAAGAATGTTCTCAGTTCACAGCGAGGAGACTGAGGTGCCCCCAGCCGGTGCCCCCCAGCGGGTGGACCGCAGAGCCATGATTCAGACCCAGGTCTTTCTGACTCCGAGCTCATGCTTTTTCCGCTGTTCTATGCCATCTCCTCAAAGCCCATAATTAAGCAAAATAATATGCTCTTCACAAATGAAAAGATCTCAAGCACAAAAGTGATGAGACAACATTCGGTTGATGGGCTTCCAAATGTGCGGCGGATCCTTTTTCTGGAAACCGCATTTGGCTTCGGGGGCCTCAAGTCCAGACAGTTTTGCTGACGTAACTCAAGGTCTCCGTGGCTGTTGGCCTTGAGTCTGAAATAGCTCTGAGCCCTCCTGTCCCGGGCGTCTCCCCTGAACCACCCCCTCCCCGGCACCCTCCCCCCCAACTCCCACCAAGCTCAGACCGCCCGCAGGACTTGCGAGTGGCTGAGGAGACAAACTCGTGGGGTTGGAGACAAGGTACATTGTGATCTTCCTCAGGCCAGTAACTATTTCCAATGCTCTCACTCTCTCCAGAGCTTATTCTCAGCTCCGTAGGGCTTCATGTTTGTTTGTTTTGCTTTCAGCTCTAAAAAGGACTCTCACCAGCAGTTGAAGACTTTAACAAAATTATTTGTCACTTAGACTGAAAAGGAATGACGGACGCTCTGCAAGGTGGTGCTAGAGACAGACCGGATTTTAAGTGTAAACTGCTGTGGTGTCTCCCCACTCCCATCCCCATCCACTTTGTTTGAGTCAAAGAGCGGCTTCCCTCAGATCTGAAAGTCAGTCAGCCAACAGTACACCCAGGGTTCTCATCACACGCAACTCAATCTTACCTTCGAGTCCTCGTAATTCTGAAGGTGTGGTTTCTCTGCATGTTGCCATCTCCCCTCAGTCTTCCTTGGTCTAGGTCTTGGCTTCCTGGGGACCTTATCCTTTTCCTACCAAGGTTTAGTTTCTGTTAAAAGGAAGCAATAAAAAGTAGTGAAAGGGGGCAATGGAATTAAAGTCCAAAGAACTCAGGCTCTGTTTACTTCCCTTTTCCCTCACGTAGATGGGGTGTCTATGGACGCTTTTTCTCCTATATAAAGCAGAGATCATGCAATACTGACCCTACGTATCTCACAGACCTTTAGTAAGGATCAGAGAAAAAAGTAGATGAAAAAGAACTCAATAAATAAAAGGTAAATTCACTGGCCACTCACGTGACTAGAGACTGCTTTAATAGAGCTCCCTTTAAAAGAGGGAGGCAGAACTGGAAGTGAAGTATTATATGGTGTAAGGTGATGAAGAAATATACAGACTGTCATTGGGGCCCAGAGGAGGGAACCTGGTTGATGTCTGGGGACATGGGTGCCAGGTTCTAGAAAGAATCCAGAGAGGAAGTCAGATTTAAGCTGGGCCATGAAGATTGAATGCTCTTTTCTGAGAAAGCAAAGGAGCAGAGGGCATTTCAGAAGACCAGCACATATAAACAGCCTCATGTGTTAATATAAATTTTGTATCCTAAGTGCCAGGGGTGGGGATGGACAACAACTACTTTGAAGCAGAAAGTGAAATAAGAAGACCTTTTTTACTTTTTTTTAAGGCTGAAACATATGGTATTTTACTTAATTTTTTGACTATATATTTTGACTTTACATTTTGTTAGAGTAACATATTGTGAAACATTTAAATTCAAATAACTAGTGTCCTTTTTTCCATTTTGCCTTTTTTTTTAAACTGGGGTATAGTTGCTTTCTAATACTGTGTCAGGCCAAGAGGCACATGAAAAGATGCTCAACATCACTAATTACTAACATTGTGCTGTGTTCAGTTGCTCAGTCATGTCCAACTCTTTGTAACACCATGGACTGTAGCCCACCATGCTCCTCTGTCCATGAAATTTTCCAGGCAAGAATACTAAACTGGGTTGCCATTCCCTACTCTGGTTATTAATATTTAGTGAAATGCAAATCGAAACCACACTGAGGTATCACTTCACACTGGTCAGAATGGCAATCATCAAAAAATCTATAAACAATAAATGCTAGAGAGGATGTGGAGAAAAGAGGACCCAGCTACACTGTCGGTGTGAATGTAAATTGATACATGATACAGCCACTATGGAGAACAGTATGGAGGTTCCTTTAAAAAGCTGGAAAAAAAAAAGAATATTTTAAAAATATTTCAGGGGCAGAAGGAAGAGGAAAACATTAGAAAATTTAACTGCTATTGTTATTATTATTATGAGCAATTATCTCCACATGAACCTGAATACAGACTGAATAATGACCAGTCCAGAGTTGGGTTATCCACCACACAAAGGAAAGAAAGTGAATCCTGGAGCAAGACCAGGAAGGGAAAGAGACATTGGTCCTCATTTCAAGGTTAAGTGATACTCCTGAGTAGGAAAAAGCTTCCCTTCTAAGGGAGTAGAAAAGAAAATGAACCTGAGAATGCAAAATTGACCTGAGTCTGAACTCAAAGGAGTCTAGATAGGTTCAAGGACACTCTTCTGAATGTGCAGGGAGGATATCTTCTGGCCCAGAAAGACGGTTACAAGTAGGAGCAAAGAGGTGCTTGGAAGGGACCCCAGAAGAAGAATGCACTGGTTGTATTATGTCTGGGCCTTTGTATTAAATTGCAGTTGTACTTTCCCAGATTTTAATCCCCTTCAGTTATCCCTGAGACATCAGCCATGTCATGGAAACCTTATCAACTGGTCTCAGCTGTGCTGTGGTGAAATAAAAATGAAGCTTGTCCAAACTGGGATCATAACAGTACAGAGAGAAGTGGTGAGAATAATGGTGAGCATTTACTGAGAATTTTCTATGTGCCAGGAATGAAGTGTTAGGAGCTTAAGGGGATTACCTTATTTTCTCAAAATCTTGAGATGACAGAACTCTAGTTATTCTCATTTTACAGGGAAGAAATTTAAGGTTTAGAGTGGTTAAATAACTTGCCCAAATCACACATCTGAGATGTGGGGTTCTGTCTCTAGAGACAATTGTCTTTGCTGCTACTCTTGATACTCCCCCGATGAGGCTCACAGGGGGCTGGAGGCTTCCGTCCAAGGATGCGGTGGCCACAGCCAGCATGGAGTGGGTGGTGTCCTGGGGAGCTGAGATGGAGCAGCCACTGGGGTCTCTTGCTGAATGACTGAAGGGCAGGCAATGACCCACCTAAACACTGGGAATGAGAGAAGACAAGGCCTGGGGCTTCTCTGAGAACCAGTCGAAAGATCAGGGGGCCTTAAAATAAAGACCAAGCACCTGTTCATAATAATAAATAACATCAAGGGAGCAAACTGCAGCCTAACCTATGTGACTGTCTTTTATGCCTAGAAGACATGTCATTACATGACAATGAGTAAGTGAACAAAGAAAAAGAGGAGAATATTAAGCAATGATGAACTGACCCATAATCAAATTTCAAACTTGAAAATTTCTGAGAAAAGACTCTATTCTATATAGGTCTAAACAAATCTCACACTGAGAACACACTGTTTTCAGAGCTCTCTGACTTTATCTGCTGTTCTGTTATCAACTCCACTGTTACTAATGGATTTTCTAGCTGAACTCAATACTTGGTGGTGTGAGGAAGAGACTGTTGGCAGCATCAGAAATTCCCTTAAAGGTAAATAACAACAAGGTCTATGCCTGGAGCCTCATAGTTGTGGCAGACCAGTCCCAAAGGGGCCGTGGGTGTCTCAGCCAAGGAGTCTTACTCTCTCATGGTGAAGCTTCTCCACTTCCACCATCCCTGTAGAAAGTTCCACTGTTCACAGATGACTCCACCATTTGCCCATCTACAAATCAGGAGACACAGCTTAATGCTAACATTGCTGCCACTCAAACTGTAAGAATGCAGATCATCAGCGAAAGAAGCATCTGGAAGCTTATTAGAAATGCAGAATGCACCCAAGACATGATGAATCAGAATCTCCATTTTAACAAGATCCAAGGTAATTTGTGTGCATGTTAAAATTAAGAAGCAGAGCTTAAGATTGCCTGAGACCTTTAGGGACTTCCCTGGTGATCCAGTGGCTAAGACTCCATGCTCCCAATGCAGGGAGTCCGGGTTCAATCCCTGGCCAGGGAACTAGATCCCACATGCTGCAACTGAGAGAGTTAATTCTTAGATAGGTTGATAAGAAGTCTGGGGTCCCTGAGAAGGAGAAAGGGGTCTGGGGCTCTCAAGGAGGAGAAAAGGACAAACTTAGTCACATAAAGTGTTTTTGTTTTTTTTCTTTAAGCCCAGAGCTGATGATTACACAGCAAAACAACTCATCTTAAACTCTGTACTAAGGATTATATAACAACAATGTATCCTGCTTGAGGACTATTTCTCCTTCTTAAGAACCTTCTGACTAATCCTGATATCTTTGGAAATGGGTCTGGTAAGATCTTTCTATTATTAGTTCAAATCCTGTCATCTTAAAATGTAAATTGTGGGAGTGGGCCTGGTAAGACCTTTACAACCTTGAGACATTCTTTTGGTTTACTGTAATAACCAATTGAAAAACTGTATAGCTCCCTTGCTAAGACTAGTGAGAGGGGCACTCTCTGTCCCCCTTCTGATGTCTATGTCAGAAGCTTTCTCTGTCCTGCCACACAAAAGCTCTCAGTAATCAAGCCTGGTCCCTGATCTCGAAGCTAAATTTTCTTCAGAGATCACGAATCTGACATCATACACCATAAGCTATCACAACTAAAGATTCTGCATGCTGCAATGAAGATCAAAGATCCCACATGCTGCAACTAAGAGTCAATGCAACCAAAGAAAGAAAGAAAGAAAAAAAGATTGCTTGCCATCTTTAACTATCAGACACCACAGGATATAGTATCCTTGTTATATTAACTCAAGTAAGAGTTGGTGCCTACCAATCAATTAATGAATCTATTAACTATTCACTTCTTCAGTGAATATTCACTTAGCAGTCCCTGACACTGCTAAGCACTGTTGGTAAAATAAACAAAATCCCCCAAAACAAGAACAAAAAAAAAAGGCCAAGATAGGATTCCTGTTATGCATATTTACTTCCATTGGAGAAAGAAAACCTGCATATGCTTAGAATGACCTTTCCAGAAAATTAAATCAGACTCTGTCACTGCCCTGCACAAAATAACTAGGGTTCCCCATGGCCCTAGATGAAATCTAGACTCCTGCAGAGCATAAGAAGCCTGTTCTCAGCTTGGTGTACACCTTCCTCCCAGCTTTGTCCTTAGTCACCATCTCTCCCCCAATGCTTTGCTTCTGTCACACTGAACTTGGCAAGGGAATGTGTTGCCCCTCTAGTGTATTTCTACTACCAATTCTTTTTATGACTGTCTCATGGGTACAAAGGCATCCAGTAAATGTCCAGTTGGAAGAAATGAAAATGGCCTAGGAAATAGTTATAAGCAATGATGCAACAGATCAGCATCACAGCCTCCAACTCAGACACACCAAAAAGCCCTGGACCATGTTTAAGGTCCAGGATCAGGGCTTCCCTGATAGCTCAGCTGGTAAAGAATCTGCCTGCAATGCAGGAGACCCCAGTTCGATTCCTGGGTTGGGAAGATCCCCACTCCATATTCCAGGACAGAATCCCTATGGACTATACAGCCAATCCATAGGGTTGCAAGGAATCAGACATGGCTGAGTGACTTTCACATTTAAGTGCCCTAATCTTTTGCACTGAGGCTTCTCCCAGGAATCATCTGACCTGCCTGTGAGGTTCCATGGGTGCTGGAGGCTCAATTCTCTGCTTGGGATATCCTTCCAAACTTCCTTCATTTGGGAGACACCTACACATCCTCTGTATTTTGCTTCCAAGGTGACATCCTTTTTCAAATTATTTCCCCAATTAAGTTGTTACAGAATATAGAGCAGAGTTCCCTGTGCTACAGAGTAGTTCCTTCTTGGCTATCCATTTTAAATATAACAGTGTGAAACATGTCAATCCCCAACTCCCTAACTATCCCTTCCCCCACCCTTCCCCCCGCCCCCCTCCTGTAACTCTAAGTTTTGATCTCTAAGCCTGTGAGTCTGTTTCTGTTTTGCAATTTGAAAAATAATAGACACATGTATATGTATAACAGAATCACTTTGTTGTACAGCTGAAACTAACACAACATTGCTAATTGATTATATTCCAATATAAAATAAAAAGTTAAAAAACAAATGTGACATCCTCTAGGAAGGTTCTTCCCTTCCCAAGACTGAATTGGACTTTCCCATCTCTGTGTTCTGACTTTGTGCTTATGTCTGTGCTTATGCTTAGATCTTATCTGGTTGATTGTTTATCTTAGCTTGCTGTCTCTCCCACCTGATTACCACTTTTTCTAGGACAGAGTCTTATCTTCTAACACAGGAACAGAACCATCTGTGTTTCATTCATGCCTGTATTTTCAGTGTTCTGCAAATACCTGGCACAAAATAGACCAGGGCTTCCCAACCCCTTCGAACTTATCATCACATATCCAACCATATGTCACCCAAAAATCCATATGACTGCACTTCCTCTCCCAATTCCTGTTTCCATAATTCTAGGATAGGAACCAGGTTTCCATATCTTTCATATGCTCCACAGATAATTATGATATGCAACCAAGACTTAGAAACAGTGCAGTAATGCCCTTGTACCATTGTTAGTAAAGGAATTATTCATCCTCTACCCCTAGGCATGATCCATTGCTTTTCTGGATAAACCTGAGACATCTCTTTGACATATTCTGATTGGTTGAATTGTCTTGGTCCTTCCTGGCTAGGTATCAGTTCAGTTCAGTCGTTCAGTGGTGTCCAACTCTTTGCAACCCGGTGGATTGCAGGACGCCAGGCATTCCTCTTCATCACCAACTCCCAGATCTTACTCAAACGCAAGTCCATTGAGTTGGTAATGACATCCAACAATCTCTCCTCTGTTGTGCCCTTTCCTCCTGCTTTCAATGTTTCCCAGCATCAGGGTCTTTTCCAAGGAGTCAGTTCTTTGCATCAGGTGGCCAAAGTATTGGAGTTTCAGCTTCGGCATCAGTCCTTCCAATGAATATTTAGGACTGGTTTCCTTTAGGATGGACTGGTTAGATCTCCTCCAAGGGACTCGCAAGACTCTTCTCCAACACCACAGTTCAAAAGCATCAATTCTTAGGTGCTCAGCATGCTTTATGGTCCAACTCTCACATCCATACATGACTACTGGAAAAGCCGTAGCTTTGACTAGATGGACCTTTGCCAACAAAGTAATGTCTCTGCTTTTTAATATGCTGTCTAGGTTTGTCACAGCTTTTCTTCCAAGGAGTAAGCGTCTTTTAATTTCATGGCTGCAGTCACCATGTGCATTGATTTTGGAGCCCAAGAAAATAAAATCTCTCACTGTTTCCATTGTTTCCTCTATTTGCCATGAAGTGATGTGACTGGATGCCATTATCTTAGTTTTCTGAATGTTGAGTTGTAAGCCAGCTTTTTCACTCTCCTCTTTCACTTTCATTAAGAGGCTCTTTCATTCCTCTTCACTTTCTGCCATAAGAGTGGTGTCATCTGCATATCTGAGGTTATTGATATTTCTCCTGGCAATCTTGATTCCACCTTGTGCTTCATCCAGCCCAGCATTTTGCATGATGTACTATGCATATAACTTAAATAAGCAGGGTGACAATATACAGCCTTGATGTACTCCTTTTCCAATTTAGAACGACTCTGTTTTTCCATGTCTGTTTCTAACTGTTGCTTCTTGACCTACATATGGATTTCTCAGAGGGAGGTAAGGTGGTCCAGTATTCCCATCTCTTGAAGAATTTTCCAGTTTATTGTGATCCACACTGTCAAAGGCATTGGCATAATCAATAAGGAAGAAATAAATGTTTTTCTGGAACTCTCTTGCTTTCTCTATGATGCAATGGATATTGGCAATTTGATTCCTGGTTCCTCTGCCTTTTCTAAATCCAGCTTGAACATCTGGAAGTTCACAGTTCATGTACTGTTGAAGACTTGCTTGGAGGATTTTGAGCATTACTTTGCTAGTGTATGAGATGAGTGCAATTTTGTGGTAGTTTGAACATTCTTTGGCATCGCCCTTCTTTGGGATTGGAATGAAAACTGACCTTTCCAGTCCTTTGGCCACTGCTGAGTTTTCCACATTTGCTGGCACATTGAATGCAGCACTTTCACACCATCATCTTTTAGAATTTGAAATAGCTCAACTGGAATTCCATCACCTCCACTAACTTTGTTCATAGTGATGCTTCCTAAGGCCCACTGGACTCTGCATTCCAAGATGTCTGGCTCTAGGTGAGTGATCACACCATCATGGTTATATGGGTCATGAAGATCTTTTTTGTATAGTTCTTCTGTGTTCTTGCCATCTCTTCTTAATATCTTCTGCTTCTGTTAGGTCCATACTATTTCTGTCCTTTATTGTGCCTATCTTTGCATGCCCTTGGTATCTCTATTTTCCTGAAGAGATCTCTAGTCTTTCCCATTCTGTTGTTTTCCTATATTTCTTTGCATTGATCACTGAGGAAGGCTTTCTTATCTCTCCTGGCTATTCTTTGGAACTCTGCATTCAAATGGGTATATCGTTCCTTTTCTCCTTTGCCTGTAGCTTCTTGTCTTTTCTCAGCTATTTGTAAGGCCTCCTCAGACAACCATTTTGCCTTTTTGCATTTCTTTTTCTTGGGGATAGTCTTGATCACTTACTTCCTATACAATGCCATGAACCTCCATCCATAGTTCTTCAGGCACTCTGTCTATCATATCTAATTCTTTTAATCTATTGTTACTTCCACTGTATAATCATAAGGGATTTGATTTAGGTCATACCTGAATGATCTAGTGGTTTTCCCTACTTTCTTCAATTTAAGTCTGAATTTAGCAATAAGGAGTTCATGACCTGAGCCACGGTCAGCTCTGAGTCTCTTTTTTACTGACCATATAGAGCATCTCCATCTTTTGCTGCGAAGAATATAATCACTCTGATTTCTGTATTGACCATCTGGTGATGGCCATGTGTAGAGTCTTCTCTTGTGTTGTTGGGAAAGCATGTGTGCTATGACCAGTATGTTCTCTTGGGCAAAACTCTATTAGCCTTTGTCCTGCTTCATTCCGTACTTCAAGGCCAAATTTGCCTGTTACTCCAGGTATCTCTTGACTTCCTACTTTTGCATTCCAGTCCCCTACGATGAAAAGGACATCTTTTTTGGGTTAGTTCTAGAAGGCTTAGTAGGTCTTTATAGAACCATTCAACTTCAGCTTCTTCAGCATTAGTGGTTGGGGCATAGACTTGGATTACTGTGATATTGAATGGCTGCCTTGGAAACAAACAGAGATCACTCTGTCATTTTTGAGATTGCACCCAAGTACTGCATTTCGGACTCTTTTGTTAACTTGAGGGATACTCCATTTCCCCACAGTAGTAGATATAATGGTCATCTGAATTAAATTCACCCATTCCAGTCCATTTTAGTTCACTGATTCCTAAAATGTCGATGTTCACTCTTGCCATTCATCTCCTGTTTAACCACTTCTAATTTACCTTGATTCATGGACCTAATATTCCAGGTTCCTATGCAATATTGGTCTTTACAGCATTGGACTTTACTTCTATAATGAGTCACATACACAACTGGGCATTGCTTTTGCTTTGGCTCCATCTCTTCCATTCTGTCTGGAGTTATTTCTCCACTCTTCTCCAGTAGCATACTGGGCACCTACCAACTTGTGGAGCTCATCTTTCAGTGTCCTATCTTTTTGCCTTTTCATACTGTTCAAGGGGTTCTCAAGGCAAGAATACTGAAGTGGTTTGCCATTCTTCAGTGGACCACGTTTTGTCAGAAGCCTCCACCATGACCCGTCCACCTTGGGTGGTCCTACACGGCATGGCTCATAGTTTCACTGAGTTAGACAAAGCTGTGGTCCATGTCATCAGTTGATTAGTTTTCTGTGATTGTGGTTTTCATTCTGTATGCCTTCTGATGGATAAGGATAAGAGGCTTATGGAAGCTTTATGATCGGAGAGACTGACTGTGGGGGAAACTGGGTCTTGTTCTGATGGGTGGGGCCATGCTCAGTAAATTGTTAATCCAATTTTCTCTTAATGGGTGGGACTCTGTTCCCTCCCTGTTGTTTGACCTGAGACCAAGCTATGGTGGAGGAGGGGAAGATAATAACCCGAGAAATATCAATAACCTCAGATATGCAGATGATGCCACCATCATAGCAGAAAGTGAAGAATTAAAGAGCTTCTTGATGAAAGTGAAAGAGGAGAGTGAAAAAGTTGGCTTACAACTCAACATTCAGAAAACTAAGATCTTGGCATCTGGTCCCATCACGTCATGGCAAATAGATGGGGAAACAATGGAAACAGTGAGAGACTTTATTTTCTTGGGCTCCAAAATCACTGCAGATGGTGACTGCAGCCATGAAATTAAAAGACGCTTACTCCTTGGAAGAAAAGTTGTGACCAACAGCATATTAAAAAGCAGAGACATTACTTTGTTGGCAAAGGTCCATCTAGTCAAAGCTACGGTTTTTCCAGTGGTCATGTATGGATGTAACAGTTGGACAATAAAGAAAGCAGAGCACCGAAGAATTGGTGCTTTTCAACTGTGGTGTTGGAGGAGACTCTTGAAGTCCCTTGGAATGCAAGGAGATCCAACCAGTCCATCCTAAAGGAAATCAGTCCTGAATATTCATTGGAAGGATTGATGCTGAAGCTGAAACTTCAATACTTTGGCCACCTGATGTGAAGAACTGACTCATTTGAAAAGACCCTGATCCTGGGAAATATTGAGGTGGGGGGAGAAGGGGACAACAGAGGATGAGATGGTTGGATGGCATCACTGACTCAATGGACATGAGTTTGAGTAAGCTCTGGGAGTTGGTGATGGACAGCGAAGCCTGGCGTGCGGCTCTGCATGGGGTCACAAAGAGTCAGATACAACTGAGCGACTGCATTGAGAGGCTTCTGTTGGAGAAGTAAATGGCAACCCACTCCAGTTCCTTGCCTGGAGAATCTCTTGGGCAGAGGAGCCTGGCAGGCTATAACCCATAGATTGTAAAGAGTAGGACACGACTGAATAGACTTAGCAGAGCCCTCTGTGGTTCCTTACGCGCCTTCTAACAAAGGACTGCTGTACTGTGTGGGAGAAACTCTCTTGGGAGTCCAGGTAAAGTTATTTCTAATTCTGCCTTAGCATGACTAATTACTATCAATAAAGGGAAGAACGAAAATGAAAGGGAATATTTATTTGGAATATTTATTTGGTATCTATTTTGTGTCTGGTACTTTGTACATGCCCTTTTCCCAAATTACAACAGTTTCTTGTGTCATTCCTGCAACTTTTCCAGTGCTGGAAATTAAAGAAAGAGAGTTTAAATGATTCTTACAACTTGTACTTTTCCCCTCATGTTTTACTGCTTCCATCCCCTTAAGCTATCTGGGCTCCAGTTTCTGTACCTGAAAATGAACGGATTGTTCAAGATTATGTCCTAGGCCTTTTTAGTTCTAAAATCAGTGAGTTTATCTTGACAGTGAAGTTACTCAATCTTGAGGCAACTTCCTTTGTTGAAGCCTGTCTATTGATACAGTACTATGTACCATCCCATAACAGCTAACTGAATGAAAGGACTGAATTTAATCACCTAGGTGGCTTTAGGTGTTAAAAAGGTTTGCTCAGACTTCCTGAGCAAACCTTGCATATTCCTGTTTCTTCACTATTGCCCGTGTTTTGTTCTCCACTTATCCAAACTTTACTCCATCTTCAAAGTGCAGCTTATCCATGCAGGCTTCTCAAGCTGCCAGTGAACCACTCAATAGGGTAAGGAGGATAGGATTGTTCCAGTTGATCTAGGTATGGAGTCAGTCCTACATAAACCTTGGAATGCTGTGTAATGAAGGAAGAACAGAATGGAGGAGGATTTAAAGAAAAAATTGTTCCAAAATTGCTCTTCCCTAGAAACTCTGGGCTTCAAAGGACCACATTACTGCCTTAGAAACAAAATGACTGGTATCTAATTTTAAAATCTACATCACCTCTAGTTTTTATGACATATAGACTTTTCACAACTGACCTCTGCTCTGCTGTCGCATACCATAAATCTGCTTGTACCCATCTCAGCCTTGAATAGTAGTAGAAGATTACAGGAGAAGACCAACTTTATTTATTACATCTCTGCCTAAGGACATCCTAAAGAGGTCCAGGTCACTATGTATGCAAGAAGAACCACCAGTCTATGGAAAGATTTATTCTTTTTAATGCATCTTTGTTCTTAGTAAAACAAGACAGAATCAGCCTTATGTAGCCACAACCACAAAATTAAAATGCTTACTCCCATATATATACACCATTACGATCTCTGACATTCCACACAGATGATTAAGGAATGTGTATTCTGGCCTGGGAAATCCCATGGACAGAGGAGCCTGGTGGACCACAGGCCATGGGGTCGCATAGAGGCAGACACGACTGAGCGACTATAAACATTCTGGATCCCTGTGACCTAAGAATCATAGTGATATACTGCTCCTGCCCCTTTTGTCCTCTGAAGGTTATCATTTACCATTTGTTCGCCTTTGTATCCCTGACACCTGGTACAATGATAAAATGAGTCATTCAATAAATATTTGTTGACCAAATCCAACAATCAATGGACTCAACTCTATTTTTTCTCTATTTCTTCCCTAATATGACTCTGAAAATGTGTCATCATTATAATAAACACATTAATTTAAGGCCGGAAAATCTGAGTCATAAAATGGAAGAAACTTCTGTCCTCTGTGCTTTGCTAATATTTCTGTAGTTATATTTGCAGATCATTTGTTTGTACATGCCTCTCTCCTCCACCGGACATGTGTTTTCTAAGGGAGGTGACTGTCTTACTCATCTGTGTATCATCAGCTTTCATTATAGTGTCCAGCACATAATACACTTTGCAGATGTTTATTAAATGAGTGAGTAAATATATTTCTGAAATAATAGCTGTGCCTACCTTGACTTCCCGCTCATCCCTATCCTAGGTTTTTTTTTTTTTCCTTAGAATTTTTAGATGCTTCCTGTTGTATTTAGACAGGCAGCTTGTGGGAAATTTACAAGTAAAATCCTTGCTACAAAAAGGGATGCCATCTTTTTAAAACTGATGTCATCTTTTAAATTGTTGTTTTTAATCACAAAATTATAAAGCTTGAAAGAACCTCATCAGCCTCAAATACAAATAATATATTAAGAATCTTACCTAGCAATAACATGAAAATGGTATGGTATCATTTTTATAAAGAATATATATGATAGATTAGAAAATGAAGACTTTGAAAAAAATATATGACCAATCATTACACGGGAGATATTAAAGTGCAAGGAATCAGCATATAGAAAATACATTTCATACAAGCAAATGGTAGGGATTGTGGGAGAATATGACCTCTTGTGCTCTGCTGACAGGAGTATAGACCGGTGATACCATTCTAAGAAGCCATCTAGCATTACTGACTGCATATGAATACATCATAGAACCCAAGATCCTGAATGAATAATCCAAAGAAATTCTCACACAGTCTCCATAGGAGCAAGTAAGAGTTTGGCAGCAATCAGAGGCAACCATCAGCTAGAGCATGAAGAGGCAAAACATGATTCACGAACCCCAGGAAATTTAGTATGACAACAGAACTTACAGAGGAGATTTTCTTATAGCAATATGATGGGTCTTAGAAACACAGTACTTAATGAGATAGATGATACAAAACCATTTATGAAAGCTAATAATACAGACACACAATACGTATTTGGCAACAACACCTACAACCAAAACCAAAGCAGCCCACATCAAGGATGGTAACTTATTATGGAAAGAAAAGAAAAATACGGACTATAGTGATAAATGGGAAGAAATACTTTTTAAAAATAAGAGGGAGTTCCCACAGCTCAGAGATGCTAATGTTTTATCAACTGATCCGTATTATCAACTTCCAATATATTGGAAGTCCAAAAGAAAGAAATGAAAAGAAAAAAAAAAAAGCCAAAATGTGACAGTAATAACATTAATGCAAATTAAACCCATAAGATAATTTTCTCAATTAGAATAATAAAAGATTTAGTTTACTTGAATAGTCCCATATTTGTCATTTATTCCAGATAAATGAATAATGGTTAGCACTCCTATTTAACTTCAATTCTAGATGTATAATTCAATACAGTTAAGAAAAAAAGAAAATTAAGGTAAAAAACTAGAAAGAAGGAATATTTATTATTTTATTGTATATTTGAAAAACTGAAGACAATTTAAAAATTATATTTCCAATTTCTTGAAAGTTTTTTTTTGCAATCTTTCTGTTATAGATAAGTAATTTGGCAAGAAGTTTGGGCACAAATTTTATATCTAAAAATTAAAAATTAATAGCCTTCCCAGATAGAATCAAAATTAGTTGTTTTAAAGAAAAATCCCTTGATTCACAATAGGAAAAAAAAAACTTAGATAACTTACCAGTTTGTGTTAGTTGCTGAGTCGTGTCCAATTCTTTGTGACCCCTTGGACACAAGTAGCTCCCAGGCTCCTCTGCCCATGAAATTCTCCAGGCAAGAATATGGAGTGGGTTGCCATTTCCTTCTCCAGAGGATCTTCCTGACCCAGGGATCGAACCCAGGTGTTCCGTATTGCAGGCATACGTATTAATCTTTACCGTCTCAGCCACCAGGAACACCAACTTACCAGTAGTCTTTACTATCTAAAGAAAACTGAGAATTTCTTCAGAGAGACAAAAAACAGACTTGAGCAAATGCCAAGGCATACAGTGATTTTAGATGGAAAAATCTGACAACTTTATAATGCTAATTCTTTCCAAATCAACCTATAAGTCTGGTGCAATCTTACCAAAAATAGCAACTCATTTATTTGTGAAACAAAAGGCTGATTTCAAAGTCAGTATAAAAGAATAACTAAGATTATCCAAGGTAATTCTACAAAAGAAGAATATTGAGAAGGGGCAAGCTTAAAAGATGTTAAAATGTTGTATAAGGCAAAGTAATTTACAGAATACATTATAGATACATGAATTGATAGATACAAAGAACAAAAAATAACTCAAAAAACAGTCCCAAATATATGTGGGGGTTAAGCACATGAAAAAGATAACATGCAAAATCAGTGAAGAACAGAAAGTTTATTCAATCCATGGTATCAGAATAACTGGATGGCCATCTGAAAGAAAAGTCTAATTGGATCAATAATATAACTTTAAAAAATATCATAAAAAGGAGAAGAAGAAATCATGGTAGCAATTTTTGATATATGATGTCTGAGTTGTAAATGTCTCCCCAAACACATTAAAAACATTCCCTGGTGGCTCAGATGGTAAAGAATCTGTCTGCAATGCAGGAGACCCAGGTTCCATCCCTGGGTCAGGAAGATCCCCTGGAGAAGTGAATGGCAACCCACTCCAGTATTTTTGCCTGGAGAATTCCCTGGACAGAGGAGCCTGGGTTGCAAAGATGACATACAACTGAGCGACTAGCACTCTCACCTTCAATGAAACAAAAAGTGTGAAAATTTGACAGTATAAGATTTTGGCATGGCAAAACTTATAATAATCAAAATCAAAATTCACAAGGGCAAAATGAAAAAAAAAACAAAAACTATTTTTGACATATCTAAGAAAACAAGGGCCGATCTCCCTAGTATATACAATAGTGCCCATAAATCACCAAGAAAAAAAATTAACAATAAAAAATTTTAAGGATTTATAGAGAAAACAGCCACTAATCATATGCAGCTTTGTTCATCCTTATTAGAAAATGAGTGCAAATAAAATTACAGTGAGACACTGTTTTCACCCATCACATTATAAAATACCTTAAAAAGTTGTTGATATATAAGTTATCCAGAATATAAGGCATTAGCCGCTTTCCTACATTACTGGAAGGGAAACAAATCCCTGATAGCTCAGTTGGTAAAGAATCCGCCTGCAATGCAGAAGACCCCAGTTTGATTCCTGGGTCGGGAAGATCCACTGGAGAAGGGATAGGCTACCCACTCCAGTATTCTTTGGCTTCCCTTGTGGCTCAGCTGGTAAAGAACCTGCCTGCAATGTGGGAGACCTGGGTTCAGTCCCTGGGTTGGGAAGATCTCCTGGAGAAGGGAAAGGCTACCCACTCCAATATTTTGACCTGGAGAATTCCATGGAGTGTGTAGTCCATGGGGTCTCAAAGAGTCAGACATGACTGAGTGACTTTCACTTTTACTGGTAAATGTACTGTACCAGTACAACTTACTGGTAAAGCTATCAGAATTACAACTTCATGTATTTTTGACATGGAAAAACCATATTTCCCCGTGCTGAGCTGGGTGGAGGGGCTATACAGCAGCTGCTAGTTCAGATTGCCGACTTTGTTCTCACTCGCTCCCAGACAGAAGGAGTAGGCCAGGTCTTCTTACTGCTCTAAGATAGACAAGACAGAAGTCAGTCTTCTTGGCTGTCTCCTGAAAACTTGGGTGTTCTGGATGTGCGATTTTCCTTTCCACAAGGAGAAATTTGGAGCTGGTATTTTTCCTCTGCTCACTCTGTGCTGATCTGGGAGGAGGGCTATAATAATTACTAGCCTAAACCACCATCTCTGGTCTCAATGGTCTGAAGGTGGCTGGAGAAGGAAAGGGCAACCCAACTCCAGTACTCTTCCCCTGGAAATCCCATGGACAGAGAAGCCTGGCAGGCTACAGTCCATGTGGTCACCATGAGTTGTACATGACTTGGCAACTAAACCACCGGAGTATTCCAGGTTCCATCAGCACCCTGAGACAAGCAATACAGAAGCCAGGCTTCTGGGGAGCCCCCAGAGAAGCTGCATCATTAGGTGTCAGGTTCAACTCATTCCTTTCCCTGAAAGAGGCAGAGATCTTGGGGATTTCCTTCTGATCATCTAGTGCTATGCTGGGGGTAGAAAGTATACACAGAGGGTGTCTCAGACTTCCTTACTGAATTCAATGTCCCTAGTTTCCTGCTTGCCAAGATTACATGAGTGACTGAGTGCACACACACACACACACACACAAGGTTACATAAAGCTTTGAACCAGTTTCTGGATGTCTCACAAAAGGATTTTTGTCCTCGTGTCATGGTTGAATTAGAATGTTGGGTAAATGAAGAATCCAGAGCTTTCTGTTCTGCCATCTTACTGACTTCACTCAATAATATACTTTTAATTTTTTTCTTTGTCTTAGAGACTCTCTGCACACAAAATAAGATTTGATGATTAAAGTTGATGTTGAATATAAAGCATTCAATGCAATGCAGACTTCAACAGAAGGTAGCCTTACTATTTTCATTTTGTGGGAAAAAAGCACAGAGGGTCCAAGGGATTAAGTGTAAAATAAGCAACAAGTCTTCCATAATGGATAGTATCAGACAACCAGACTTTAATATCTGACCTGGGACAAAAGACAATAGAGACTCTAGGAATAAATTTATGCTCATTTAGCCTTGGGGCCATTTTACTATATTACTTGTGTTCTCATAAAAGCAAAATAAAGATTAGGTAAAGTAAAACCAAGTAATTTATCAGTTAAGTTAGTGGTAGGACTGATGAGAATTCAAAGGCTTGAAAATTATCTAATCACATTAGTTACCTATTGCTACATCACAAATTATAACAGATATAGCAGTTTTAAAAAACATTGTCTCACAGCTTCTGTGGGTCAGGAATTTAGGCACAGCTTGGTTAGGTTGTGTGTTTCAGGGTCTTTCACAGGCTTCAGCCAAGACATTTGTCCAGGGCTGCGGTCTCATCTGAAGTCTTGAATGAGAAAGGATCCATTTCCAAGGTCACAGGCTTGTTGGCAAAATCCAGTTTGTCAAGCGTAATTGGGCTGCAGACCTCTGTTCCCAGCTGGCTGTTGGCTAGAAGTATACCTCAGTTCCTTGCCACATGACCTTTCCTAAGATGGTAGTACACAAATTGAGATGGCAACAGAGATTCTGCTAGCAAGATGGAAGTCATAATTTTATGTCACCTAATAACAAAAATGACATCCCAACATCTTTCCCCTATTCTAGGGATTAGTTAGAAGCAAGTCACTAGACAAGCCCAAATTCAATGGGTAGGGACTCCAAGAGGATGTGAATGAGAAGGAGATAAGGACCTTTGGGAGACATTAGAACCTACCTGCCACACTAGTCAATTTTAAATCTCCTGAGGAACAAAAGAGACTAGGTAAACAGAAAACATTCCCATTTTGCTCTTTGATATACTCTTAGACTCTTAACAGGAGATTTCCCTCACAAAATTAGCTTTTACTTACACAGATATATTCTGAGAATGTAGTGTGGCTCTAAAACTTTATGGGTAACAAAAGAAGACAAGAAGGAAATCAAAGTTATCTATGACGAGTTAAATGGTTTAACTGCATAAAATCAGGAGATCCTATTTAATGTTGGCAGACCAACCTGAATAATGGATATCAACACACTTAATCCAATATATATGCATTGAGCATACTGTTTTGAATATAGTAAGGGCCAATATCTATTTGGAAAAAATAAAATAGAATAGATTTAAATGTGTAGATTTCAATTATCCTTGCTGAGACTGTTCATACTTTAACTTTTACCAAGAGCCATTCTGCCTCTGCTTACAAATGTAATGAAAAATAATTTGTTCCTTAAAGTAGAAATAAAATTGACTATAAAAAATCAAACTCTGTGCTATTATTTCTCACTCCTAACAGAGCTGTGCTTATAAACTGTAAAGGGCTGTCTTCTTTCTAATCTGAGGGGAAGTTCCAGCCCACCAAATGGAAAATAAAGCTATATTCAACAGAAGCCAAGGAGTTAAGAAGCTAGGTATAAAATGGTGCATTCCTCATTACCTGCAATGCATGGTTGGGATCATTCAAAATAATGCCTGGAAATCTTCTACTAAAACAATCAGAAGGTAGGTTGGGAGTTCACGCCTTTTGACCAGGTCCACAACCCACATCTGCAACAGTGAATTTTAATTAAGTATTATTCCAGAGAAGAGTTCCTATGCTGGTATTAAATCAGAAAAAAAAAAAGCAGTTCCACATTGCATTATTCATCATTCTGGTATACATGAAAATAGAGTTGACTTAGAGTTGGAAACTACTTTATAGAAAGGAGAAGGCTTCTACATAACCAGACTATCAGCCACAAGGTTCGGGCCAATTATTATAAAAACATATGTGATAAATGAATAACAATTTTATTTCTAAAGTACTATTTCCATAGTACTAATAAGGCAATGGTTTTCCTTGAACCATCTATGATTCCAATGCATTGCTTTTATTTTTGGTAAGACTAGGATACTATTAAAGATGCCATTAAGGGTATAAATATATATAATCTTACCTAAAGTCTTGACTAGTTCCATTATACTTTATATGTCTTTGTGACCTGCCTCCTGCTTTAAGTTTCTATTGTGCCTCCCCAAGCAAGACCCTAATTCTGGGAAAGATTGAAGGCAGGAGGAGAAGGGGACAATAGACGATGAGATGGCTGGATGGCATCACCGACTCGATGGACATGGGTTTGAGTAAACTCTGGGAGTTGGTGATGGACAGGGAGGCCTGGCGTGCTGCAGTCCTTGGGGTCGCAAAGAATTGGATACTACTGAGTGACTGAACTGAACTGATGCAAGCTATAATTGACACTGAGTCAAGAATATAATTATTCAGATATGTGCAAATTTTCTTCTTAGAATGTATCAGAGAAATATTTCTGCCAATGAAGGTTGAAAATCATGTATATTTTTTAGTATGCAAGAGAAACACCAGGAGAATTTAATACTTATTGAGCAACTACTATGTCCCAAACATTTTTTTTTTTTACTTATATTCTCTCAATGAATGATCAGTCTTGCAAGTAAACTTTATTATCTCAGTTTGATAAATTAAAAAAGGGAAACTGGGACCATGGGAAAAAAAACCAAGGGAAGAAAACTAACATTTGTGAGCCAGTGACTACTAACATGAGGTACATTTCATATTTATTAATTCATTTAAACTTCATATACTCTTCCCCTTGTTACAGTTACAGACACTAATGTTGGGAAATGTTAAATAATTTGCACAATATTATACACCCAGTAATTAATTGGATCTCATGTGGATCTAGTTTCTTGTATTTTTCCCAAGTATATCACAGTATTTTGGCATGAAATTCTCTATATGTAGCTTCTAGCAGAGGTACTGAAGAATTAAGATGGCTCCCTGCCACCTTAAGAGGGAAGATTGCTATTTATAAAACTGTTGTGCTCCCCAGGAGAGAAGGGCATCTTGGAACATTTCCAGAATTAAATTTATCCATAATTAAATAAATTAAATTATTAAAAGTAAATATCAGAAGTATCTTCCCTGGCTCAACTGTATGTTCCAAAATAGGACCAGTTACCAAATCTACTCTATTACACTTTCTCTTCTTTCTTTTTTCTAAAAGAAACTTAGAAACTCATTGAATACTTATTGCTTCCCTATAATTTCTTTTCAACTCATCTATTTCTTGTTCTAGACTAGGAGTTCCTTAAAAGCAGATACCTTGATATAGTCCAGGTATCTAATTCCTGGCACTTAGTAGGTGTTCAATAAAAACCGAAAGGATGACTGACTAAATACAAAGAAATTAATTAATCAACAAACATACCAAGCAACAGGGTACCAAACCAGACTCATACTTAGTTTTACCAAACCTCAGAATACTCTAGACTATAGCCTTCACACTGAATGTGATGTGATGCCACCAGGCTGCTTCGAGTTGTAGATTTTGCCTGGCAGGTCCTCAGCCAGGATCCAGATAACTGAGTGTTACCCACTTCTGTTCCACGACCATTCTAGATGTTCAGATCTTGGTCTCCAACAGCTAAACAGAATACAGCCCCTCTGATTATGTGGTTCTCTATCATATATTCCCCCCACTTCTCCTTCATCTCTCTGTCCCAAACACATTTTATTCTGATGTTGCAAAAATACTTAATGTAGGTTTTCCTTTTGCTCGCTAGAATTTTTAGAGACAATGTGCAGTGGTTAAGAGCATGAATTTCAGATCAGACTGAGTGGCTTCAAGGCAGACAATCAAGGCAGACAATTTATTTTTAGCATGTGACCTTTAAAAAGCTACTTAGTATGTCCAAGTTTCAGGTTTTTATGAGTAAATAGGGATAAGAGAAGTACCTGCCTCAGGGAGTCATCACAGAAATTATTTAAGATAATTTAGATGAACCAAATGTGACCATGGTTCCTACACACTATTTTTTTAATAATAGAATGAGACTGAGAAAATGTCTTTTCATTTGGCTTTTCAATTTATAGGAATTAAAACCAAGAGAAAAGAGAAATTTCTTTTACTCTTTACTCTAAGAAAGGATGACTGACCCTCAAACAGCATGTGGGTTAGGGGCGCTAACCCTGTGCACTGATGCAAATCTGCTTATAACTTATAGTCAGCCCTTCTCATCCACAGTTGCTCTGTATCTGCAGTTTTGCATCCACATATTCAACTAACTGCAGATCATGTAAAACGATCATATTTACTATTGAAAAATCCATGTATAAGTGGACCCACGCAGTTCAAACTTGTGTTGTTCAAGAGACAACTATGTTAATTGGACAGTCTAGTTGCATGGACAAGAATATCTATGGTTTGGCTCAGTTTCAGATCATGAGCCCATCCTGGCCATGAGGATGACATGTTTTGGTGGTTAACCCGGGTCATATGGGGATTCCCTGGTGGCTTAGATGGTAAAGCGTCTGCCTGCAATGCAGAAGACCTGGGTTTGATCCCTCGACGGGGAAGATCCCCTGGAGAAGGAAATGGCAACCTACTCCAGTATTCTTGCCTGGAAAATTCCATGGATAAGGAGCCTGGTGAGCTGCAGTCCATGGGGTCTCAAAGAGTCGGACAAGACTGAGCAACTTCACTTTTACTTTCTTTCTGGGTCATATGACCTCTCCCAGGGGGCTGGGATGGGTGAGGGGGTAGAAAAGGGAGTACTGCCTTATCTGAACCACATGGATTGAGAGTAGGCAGGGTGATGCTACCAGAATGAACTTTACAAGCTACACTGTGCATCCCTAAAGGACCAAACCAATCATGGATGACCAACACAGGATGATACTACTAACCAAGAGAAGTGAAAGCTCCCCAAAATGCTTGCTTTCTCCTAAATTAAAATGCAGAGATACAAAAGAGAAACAGCTAAATTCAAAGCCTATTCTGATTTAATTTAATTGGGAACCACAAAGGAATTTTTTTGCTCAGGAGGCCACAATGTTAAGTCTAAGCATTGCAAATGAAATGGACATCAGTAGATATCCAAGTAGGTTAATCAGGGATTTAATAGCCAGTTTGGCTAAGAGAATGTCTTTGTAAAAATTCTTTCTATCCCTCTTGTAAATTACTTAAATGCTTACTTTAAACCTTCCACTTTGCCTACAGAGACACAGTCTTGAAAAGCATAGCTCCCCAAATTTAAACTGTTCACTTACCCCTAGCGGAGATACGCAATATAAAACAAAAGTTATGCAAATAAAATGATCAATTTTCCTATCTGTCTGTCCTAATTAATTAAGATCTTAAGTATTTTCTTGTCTCAGGAAAGAATAATCAAGAATAACAAAATTTAGAAAGACATAAATTGCCAATACTTCCTAATATAGCTTTGTTTCAGAAACTTTTGTAAAAGTCCAATTGATGGCAAGCTTCAAATATCACTTAAATCAGGCCACTTACCCATGAGTGTGTATGTGAGTGTATATGTATTTGTGTCCTTTTTTCTCTTCCCTCAAATTTCTCTTAGTAAGAAATTTCCTGTCTCTATGGTCATTTATCACTCAAGTCATCAAACAATGATGAATGAACATGATACTCAGACTATGTAACTTTGTTTCTTAAATAGAATGTCACATGAACCAGCAAATTTTTAAAATATTCACCCATACAAAAGAGCAAATATGGAAGGTAATTATGGGGTCACAGAAAACCTATTTTCTTTCATCTTTTTGTTTTTAAATGAAACATACATTTTTAGGTTATGAATTAAACTTGTGTGAAAATATTGGAAAGATCATTAAAAAGGATATGAAATATGAAAATCTCCAGTAATAATGAATACAATTAAATAAATGGTCGTTCAAGTTCTCAATTGCTAAGTTAAGCACTGTGTACCAGGATTTAAAATGAATAATAAAACCAAAGAAACTGACAGTCACACATGCAAAGAAATCTCATTTAATTCTATTGTGTTCTTAAAACACAAATATTTGAGTGAGCAGTGCATCAGATAAGTACACTGAAACATAGATTTATTTATGGCCACCAGAACTAAATAAAATTTTGGAGAACAGAAGACAAGAAATGAAAACCTGGATTCCATCTGAGATGTTCCCAGTTCTGGGTGAGGCCTATTTTTCCTGGAAGTTCTATAAACTTACAGCTAACATTAATTCCAAAATGTATCAAATGAAACAATGTATCACTAAAAGAAAACATCACTGGGTATTATAGACTACCTTTGGAAAATGTTTTAGGAAAACATTTTAATCATTTAACTTGGCCAAGTCCATTATTAAACAAAAATGTATCCATGTCTCTCAACAAAAGTTGACTAATACTGGTAGCATTATACTCATACTGACATCTTTCTCTCTAGTTCCAAAAGAAAATACTATCATCATGACTTTACTTTCTTGGAAAAGGTTCTATCAGTAAGTTGTAATGACCAGTTTCCATCTTATTCCTTTCTTAAAGTTTCATTTAATATAATGTATATAATATTAAACCTGCATGCTCAGTTGCGTCTGACTTTTGCGGCCCTATGGACTGTAGCCTGCCAGGTTCCTCTGTCCTTGGAATTCTCCAGCCAAGAATACTAGAATGGGTTACCATGCCCTCTTCCAGGGTATCTTCCTGATTCAGAGATCACACCTGTGTCTCCTGTGACTCCTGCATTGCAGGGAGATTCTTTACCACAGAGCCACTGGGGAAGCCCATATAATATTATTGTGGTCATATGGCAGTTCTATTTCCAATGTTTAAAGGAATCTCCACACTGTTCTCCATAGTAACTGTACTAGTTTGCATTCCCACCAACAGTGTAAGAGGGTTCCCTTTTCTCCACACCCTCTCCAGCATTTATTGTTTGTAGACTTCTTGATAGCAGCCATTCTGACCGGCGTGAGATAGTATCTCATTGTGGTTTTGATTTGCATTTCTCTGATAAAAAGTGATGTTGAGAATCTTTTCATGTGTTTGTTAGCCATCTGTATGCCTTCTTTGGAGAAATGTCTGTTTAGTTCTTTGGCCCATTTTTTTTATTGGATCATTTATATTTCTGGTATTGAGCTGTATGAGCTTCTTGTATATTTTTTAGATTGTCAGTTGCTTCATTCGCTATTATTTCCTCCCATGGTACAGGCTGTCTTTTCACCTTGCTTATAGTTTCCTTCGTTGTGCAAAAGCTATTTTAATTTAATAATGTAGGTCCCATTTGTGTATTTTTGCTTTTATTTCCATTACTCTGGGAGGTGGGTCAGGGAGGATCTTGCTGTGATTTACATCAGAGAGTGTTTTGCCTATGTTTTCCTCTAGGAGTTCTATAATTTCTGGTCTTACATTTAGATCTTTATCCATTTTGAGTTTATTTTTGTGTATGGTGTTAGAAAGTGTTCTAGTTTCGTTCTTTTACAGGTGATTGACCAGTTTTCCCAGCACCACTTGTTAAAGAAATGTCTTTTCTCCGTTGTATGTTTTTGCCTCCTTTGTCAGAGATAAGGTATCCACAGGTGCATGGATTTATCTCTGGGCTTTCTGTTTTGTTCCATTGATCTGTATTTCTATCTTTGTGCCAGTATCATACTTCATGACTATACTCTTTAACACCAGAAAGATATAGCTTAAAAAAAAAAATACCTCCAGTATTTTCTGCAATGAGATTAAAGTGTCAATGAACATGTAACCAGGTAATCACTCTCCTGTGCATGTCACCCCGTACAAGCTTTTATGATTATACTTGTCATGCTATACTATAATTGTGCAATGTCAGTCTACACAGTGAGGCTCTGACTCACTGGATCTAAAGCCATGTTATACTCGTTTTCGTACTCAGTGGCAGATGATGCCTTTCCCTGCCTGTCTTTACTGAGTCACTGCACTTGCCTTCCGGGCGTTCATGCTAAGTCACTTCAGCTGTGTCCAACTATTTGCGAACCGATTGACTGTAGCCTGCTAGGCTTCTATGTCTATGGGATTCTCCAGGCAAGAATACTGGAGTGGGTTGCCATGCCCTCCTCCAGCTTTTGTGAATCTTGGCTGCTAAGGGCCTGTAGTTACCTTTCTCCAGAGAATTGTGTTTGATCGAAAGAAACCCAGAAATGCCTATGAGCAGTGCACTCATCAAATAACTGGATGATTCAAAGGTACAAAAGCCCAGTCCTTTGACTCAAGGTAGGACAAATCTCTGGTGTCATTCATACTCCAGAGCTCTCCTGGAGATCAGGCTGAGACTAGACTTAGCCAAACCCACATTGCTGCTTAGCTTCTTCCCCTCTCCTAATCTGCTTCCTTCACTTCCTTATAAGTTTCTCCTCAAACGCTTAATCGGTAAACCACCTGCACAAGGGCTCCCATCTCAGGCTGTGCTTTTAGAAAATCTGACCTAAAACATGGCTCAAAGCGCACTGACTTCTGTGACAAACTGACTTTTTCTCCTATTAAACTCTGAAACCTACCAGTACAGAAATGATGACGTTCATCTTTTCATATCCAATACTTAATTCAGTGCCTGATGGATAATAAACATTCAAAAAGAAAAGTTTGTAAATTTGAATTAATAAGTAAACATATTTACTTCATTTCTTATTCTCATCTTGTAATAAACAGGTAAGTCCTAGGAAAAGAAAGAGATGAGTCTAAGGATCATCAATGACATTATCATTTAATACCAGTGTTCCGCGGCTGCTGCTGCTGCTGCTAAGTCACTTCAGTCGTGTCCGACTCTGTGCGACCCCATAGTCGGCAGCCCACCAGGCTCCCCCATCCCTGGGATTCTCCAGGCAAGAACACTGGAGTGGGTTGCCATTTCCCTCTCCAATGCAAGAAAGTGAAAACTGAAAATGAAGTTGCTCAGTCGTGTCCAACTCTTAGCAACCCCATGGACTATAGCCTACTAGGCTCCTCCATCCATGGGATTTTCCAGGCAAGAGTACTGGAGTGGGGTGTCATTGCCTTCTCCAGTGTTTCGCTAAGACTAAGCAAATATGAATTGTTGGTAGAAACAGCAAATTCTGAAGTAAGGTGGGGGAAGGAAGCCCCTCCGCCAAATTCTATCCCTTCAGTAACTCAGATAATTAAACAGTGGCACCTCATCAACTGAACAGATTCATTAATAGTAGCTAATGACCATATAGTAAAACAATATTTTCTTTTTTTTTTAAGCTTCCTCTGAGAATATTTTCCATTTCTCACTTTCACCCAACTCCCATATTAATCCATCATTAAACTGGCAAATATCAAGCCAATTCTAAAAAATAAAGATGGGGTATTTTTCGATTGTAGCACAGTGCATCATCAGAGATTAAAACAAATGTGGGGCTCTGGGCTCTGCTGTATCCTGTGCAAATGATCCTATTTCTCTTCACTAAGGAAGATGGATAAGATTCCACCAAGTGAATCAGCAAGTTCATCTAGGAGGACAAGAACTCCCACGTTAATTAAAAGCTTGTGAATTTATCTAAATTAATCTGAAGGCAGAAGTTTCTTTTTTGTTGTTGTTAAGACATTTCATTTCTTTTATTTTGAATCACATTATTAAAGAGGATTAAAAATGCTTTCTATGTATGTCTGATAAGACTAGTTTTTCACCATGTCTCAAATTTGCTGACACTGTATAAATCCAACCAGAAACATAATCAGAGAGTACATAATGAAATTAATGTCTTAAATGCAGTTACTTTACTTTTACTACCCATTCTTTTTAGTAATATTTAAACACTGAGCTGTTGGAAATAAGGATTTTTATTTTAAAGGTGAAATATTAACTGCTCATGTACACTTCTTAATCTCTATGTACCCAATATCCTTTAGTGACAGTTTTCAGGTTTATGAAAGCAATAGACATTTCAAAGAGGCTTCTTAAGTATAATATTGCTTTGTGTCAGTAACAAAAAATACATTTATTGGTTTGAAATACTTGATTTTGCTTAACTTTTATTCTTCTTCCAGTTTATTAAAAAAATCTTTTTTATATATCCTTGTACTAATCCTTTTTAGTATAGTTGAGAGCCTGTTATTACTATTAGTTTTAGTATAATTCTATATTTGGTTTTTTCTGTTTTTTAATTTATTTTTTAATTGAAGGAAAATTCCTTTACAATGTCGTGTCAGTTTCTGAAGGCAGAAGTTTCTTGATCAGTGTTTCTGCTCCAGTCTTCGTCTTACTAACAAAGTAACGGGATTTCTATTGGTAGAAAATGGAAGGATACTCTCAACATTCTACTTTTAATTCCTGTTTTTAATGCCTGTTACTAACGGATCATCTCAGTTTGGTCAAGACAGCATAAAAAAAAGAGACTCTTAATAAATACACTTTGTTTAGAGGTAGCAAAAGCCTTCCATTGAGAAAAGGCTTATTGAATTTCTGTTACTCAAAATTGTGTCAAAAACTTGCGTCAGATAGGTAAGATCCACCTTTCAACCCAACAGCCCCAAATTCCTACTGTCTCGAAGTGGATTAACCATTCGGGAACATTAGTATTTTGTCAGTTCCTCTGGGAAACTAGAGTCATCAGCTGCATCTCAACGACAAACTGATGACCCAAACAAATGAGGCTGGGAGTGAAGGGGAACAGGAATTCTAAAGAAGACTGGCCTTTCTAAAACTATGTTGAATAGTAGCAGTGAGAGTGGGAACCTTTGTCTTCTTCCTGACTTTAGGGGAAATGCTTTCAATTTTTCACCATTGAGGATAATGTTTGCTGTGGGTTTATCATATGTGGCTTTTATTATGTTGAGGTAAGTTCCTTCTATGCCTGCTTTCTAGAGAGTTTTTATCATAAATGGATGTTGAATGTCATCACAGGCTTTCTCTATTGAGATAATCATATGTTTTTTATCTTTCAATTTGTTAATATGGTGTATCACATTGATTGATTTGTGAATATTGAAGAATCCTTGCATCCCTGGGATAAAGCCCACTTGGTTATGATGTATGATCTTTTTAATATGTTGTTGGATTCTGTTTGCTAGAATTTTGTTGAGGATTTTTGCATCTATGTTCATCAGTGATATTGGCCTATAGTTTTCCTATTTTTGGGGCATCTTTGTCTGGTTTTGGTATTAGGGTGATGGTGGTCTTATAGAATGAGTTTGGCAGTTTACCTTCCTCTGCAATTTTATGGAAGAGTTTGAGTAGGATAGGTGTTAGCTCTTCTCTAAATTTTTGGTAGAATTCACCTGTGAAGCCATCTGGTCCTGGACTTTTGTTTGTTGGAAGATTTTTGATCACAGTTTTGATTTCTGTGCTTGTGATAGGTCTGTTAAGATTTTCTATTTCTTCCAGGTTCAGTTTTGGAAGGTTATACTTTTCTAAGAATTTGTCCATTTCTACCAAGTTGTCTATTTTATTGGCACATAGTTGCTGATAGTAGTCTGTTATGATCCTTTGTATTTCTGTGTTGCCTGTTGTGATTTCCCCATTTTCATTTCTAATTTTGTTGATTTGATTCTTCTCCTTTTTTTTCTTGATGAGTCTGGCTAATGGTTTGTCTATTTTATTTATTTTCTCAAAAAACCAGCTTTTAGTTTCACTGATTTTTGCTGTAGTCTGCTTTGTTTCTCTTTCATTTATTTCTGCACTAATTTTTATGATTTCTTTCCTTCTACTAACTCTGGGATTTCTTCTTTTTCTAGTTGCTTTAGGTGTAAAGTTAGGTTATTTATTTGATTTTTCTCTTGTTTCTTGAGGTAAGCTTGTACTGCTATGAACCTTCCCCTTAGCACTGCTTTTACTGAATCCCATAGGTTTGGGGTTGTCATGTTTTCATTTTCAGGCATTTCTATGTATATTTTTATTTCTTTTTTGATTTCTTCTGTGATTTGTTGGTTATTCAGAAGTGTGTTGTTTAGCCTCCATATGTTTGTATTTTTAGTAGTTTTTTTTTTTTTTCCGGTTCAGTTCAGTTCAGTCACTCAGTTGTATCTGACTCTTTGCGACCCCATGAATCACAGCACTCCAGGCCTCCCTGTCCATCACCAACTCCTGGAGTTTACTCAAACTCATGTTCATCGAGTCGGTGATGTCATCCAGCCATCTCATCCTCTGTTGTCCCCTTCTCCTCCTGCCCCCAATCCCTCCCAGCATCAGGGTCTTTTCCAATGAGTCAACTCTTCGCATGAGGTGGCCAAAGTACTGGAGCTTCAGCTTCAGCATCAGTCCTTCCAATGAACACCCAGGACTGGTCTCCTTTAGGATGGACTGGTTTGATCTCCTTGCAGTCCAAGGGACTCTCAAGAGTCTTCTCTAAAACCACAGTTCAAGAGCACCAATTTTTCAGCACTCAGCTTTCTTCACAGTCCAAATCTCACATCCATACATGAGTTGACATCTAATATTACCACATTGTGATCAGAAAAGATGCTTGGAATGATTTCAATTTTTTTGAATTTCCCAAGGCTAAATTTATGGCCTAGGATGTGATCTATCCTGGAGAATATTCCATGTGCACTTGACAGAAAGGTGAAATTCATTATTTTGGGGTGAAATGTCCTATAGACATCAATTAGGACTAACTGGTCCATTTTATCATTTAAAACTTGTGTTTCCCTGCTAATTTTCTGTTTAGTTGATCTATCCATAGGTGTGAGTGGGGTATTAAAGTATCCCACTATTACTGTGTTACTGTTAATTTCCCCTTTCATACTTTGTTAGCATTTGCCTTACATATTGTGGTGCTCCTATGTTGGGTGCATATATATTTAAAATTGTTATATCTTCTTGGATTGATCCTTTGATCATTATGTAGTGTCCTTCTTTGTCTCTTTTCACAGCCTTTGTTTCAAAGTCTATTTTATCTGATATGAGTTTTGCTACTCCTGCTTCCTTTTGGTCTCCATTTGTGTGAAATATCTTTTTCTAGCCCTTCACTTTCAGTCTGTATGTGTCCCTTGTTTTGAGGTGGGTCTCTTGTAGACAGCATATATAGGGGTCTTGTTTTTGTATCCATTCAGCCAGTCTTTGTCTTTTGCTTGGGGCATTCAGCCCATTTACATTTAAGGTAATTATTGATAAGTATGATCCTGTTGCCATTTACTTTGTTGTTTTGGGTTCGAGTTTATAAACCTTTTCTGTGTTTCCTGTTTAGAGAAGCTCCTTTAGCATTTGTTGAAGAATTGGTTTGGTGGTGCTGAATTCTCCCAGCTTTTGCTTGTCTGTAAAGCTTTTTATTTCTTCTTCACATTTGAATGAGATCCTTGCTGTGTATAGTAATCTGGGTTGTAGGTTTTTCTCTTTCATGACAGTAATCAGAGAACAAAAAGGAATAAAAGGAATCCGGATTGGAAAAGAAGAAGCAAAATTCTCACTGTTTGCAGATAACATGATCCTCTATATAGAAAACCCTGAAGACACTGCCAGAAAATTACTAGAGCTAATCAATGAATATAGTAAAGTTTCAAGATATAAAATTAAAACACAGAAATCCCTTGTATTCCTATACACTAACAATGAGAAAACAAAGAGAAATTAAGGAAACAATTCCATTCACCATTGTAATGAAAAGAATAAAATAGTTAGGAATAAATCTACCTAAAGAAACAAAAGACCTATATATAGAAAACTATAAAACACTGATGAAGAAATCAAAGATGACACAAATAGATGGAGAAATATACCATGTTCGTGGATCAGAAGAATCAATAGAGTGAAAATGAGTATCCTACCCAAAGCAATCTACAGATTCAATGCAATCCCTATTAAGCTAACAATGGTAGCTTAATTAGAACAAATAGTTTCACAATTTGTATGGAAATATAAAAAACCTCGAATAGCCAAAGCAGTCTTGAGAAAGAAGAAAGGAACTGGAGGAATCAACCTGCCTGACTTCAGACTATACTACAAAGCTACATTCATCAAGACAGTATGGTACTAGCACAAAGACAGAAATATAGATCAGTGGAAAAAAATTAAAAACCCAGAGATAATCCACGCACCTATGGACACCTTATCTTTGACAAAGGAGCAAGAATATACAATAGAGAAAAGACAATCTCTCTAAGAAGTGGTGCTGGGAAAACTGGTCAACCACTTGTAAAAGAATGAAACTAGAACACTTTCTAACACCATACACAAAAATAAGCTCAAAATGGATTAAAGATCTAAATGTAAGACCAGAAACTACAGAACTCCTAGAGGAAAACATAGGCAAAACACTCTCTGACATAAATCACAGCAGAATCCTTTATGACTCCCCTCCCAGAGTAATGGAAATAAAAACAAAAATAAACAAATGGGATCTACCTAATTAAACTTAAAAGCTTTTGCACAACAAAGTAAACTATAAGCAAGGTGAAAAGACAGCCTGCAGAATTGGAGAAAATAATAGCAAATGAAGCAACTGACAAACAATTAACCTCAAAAATATACAAGCAGCTCCTGCAGCTCAATTCCAGAAAAATAAACTACCCAATAAAAAAAAATGGGCCAAAGAACTAAACAGACATTTCTCCAAAGAAGGCATACAGATGGCTAACAAACACATGAAAAGATGCTCAACATCACTCATTATCAGAGAAATACAAATCAAAACCACAATGAGGTACCATCTCATGTCAGTCAGAATGGCTGCTATTAAAAAGTCTACAAACAATAAATGCTGGAGGGAGTGCAGAGAAAAGGGAACTCTCTTACACTGTTGGTGGGAATGCAAACTAGTACAGCCACTATGGAGAACATTGTGGAGATTCCTTTAAAAACTGGAAATAGAATTTCCATATGCTCCAGCAATCCCACTGCTGGGCATACACACCGAGGAAACCAGAATTGAAACAGACACATGTACCCCAATGTTCATTGCAGCACTGTTTACAATGGCTAGGACATGGAAGCAACCTAGATGTCCATTGGCAGGTGAAAGCTGTGGTACATATACACAATGGAATATTATTCAGCTATTAAAAAGAATTGAATCAGTTCTAATGAGGTGGACGAAACTGGAGCCTATTATACAGAGTGAAGTGAGTCAGAAAGAAAAACATCAATATAGTATATTAACACATATATGTGGAATTTAGAAAGATGGTAATGATGACCCTATACACGAGACAGCAAAAGAGACACAGATGTAAAGAACAGACTGTTGGACTCTGTGGGAGAAGGCAAGGGTGGGATGATTTCAGAGAACAGCATTGAAACATGTATATTACCATATATGAAATAGATTGCTAGTCCGGGTTCAATGCTTGAGACAGGGTGCTCTGGGCCGGTGCACTGGGATGACCCTGAGGGATGGGATGGGGAGGGAAGGGGGAGGGGGATTCAGGATGGGGGACACATGTACACCCACAGCTGATTCATGTGAATGTATGGCAAAAACTACTACACTATTGTAAAGTAATTAACCTCCAATTAAAAGAAATAAATTTACAAAAAGAAGAAAAAGAAAACTGGACTTACATATTGAATCAGTTGCCATTAAACCCCAATCAGGTGCTGGATATGTCAGGTATACTATCTCACCTGCTCTTTACAGTAACTGTAAGAAGATTTTTATCCTTTTATATCTTCATTTCATAAGTGATAAAACTTGGTCCTACAGGTATTAAATCACTTTTACAGAAGTCACATAGCTACTAAGTAGTAGAACTGGAATGCAAACTAAGGATTTTCTGTTCCAAGGTCCACTATCTTTTGACTTCATCACTCTATGTCAGGTTATCTAGTATTTATGAAAGGTCTATTTTTTATACTGAGCTCTTGGCATCTCTGCAACTCACAAACTAAAATGGAAGTTTTTGTGGACACTCTCTTTCTTAATAACACTAGTATTTATAATCCCATAACTCTTCTTCTATAGGACTTGCTATGCTAAATAACCTCAGTTGTGTCCAACTCTTTGCCCCCCAATGGACTGTAGCCCACTCGGCTCCTCTATCCATGGGATTCTCCAGGCAAGAATACTGGAGTGGGTTGCCATGCTCTCCTCCAGGAGATCTTCCCAACTCAGGGATCGAACCCAAGTCTCTTATGTCTCCTGCATTGGCTGGTGGGTTCTTTACCACTAGTGCCACCTGGGAAGCCCCATAGGACTTGCTAACTAACAACTAATAAAAGATTTGTTGTAAGAAGCAATTGTGTATGGTAAATAAGAGTGAACATAGTCATCTTTAAGATTATCTAATAAGTTAGTCAAAGGCAGTGAATGCTTTGAGGGTATGCTAAAACTATGGGGTGTGTCAGCAAATGAAGGCATTCCTGGATTAAGCAAAATACCAGGTTCTTTTAGTGTTGCAAACTGTTCAGGATATTCCCCTTCCATAGCAGACTTGCATGTTCGTAGCACCTTGGCCTCTCAATCCCTGGGGGAAGTTCCAAAATTACTGCCCAGCCTTCTGAAGCAGGAAGAAAGGGAATGTGGCTGGATACTCTACAGGGAGGTAGAGGGGAAAATGTATTGTCTTCTGTTTCCTTTGTGAAGTGATGTATAAAGTTACCTACTAAGGGTGAAGGGTATGAGACAAAGATGGGGAGACTTGGAGTTGTAAAGGCTAAATGGGTTTGGATCCACTATCTTGGGGAATAGGAAAAAGGATGAACAGGTGGCAAGGTTACTACAATACAGGGTCCATGAGGCCAAGGAATTTTTCTTCTTGTTATCTCCTTAGCTTTTGCTCCTAGTAGGTGCTCAATAAATATTTGTGGAATGAGCAACCTCAGAAGAAATTCTTGTATTCATTTTATAAATAGCAGCATCCACAGAACAATTTTGGAAATAAATTTTATTAACAATATTTCAATGAAATTGCTATTATCTCACACCCTATCATCTATCTCTCTTGTTCATAATGCCAACCAGTGGGTCTTTGTGCAATCGAGATCTGGGCAAAATGGCTCAAAGATGGATTCTAAGTATAAAGATTAGCCCAAAGATTACTTGTATATGATGAGTGTGGTTTTTGGCTTGGTGATGGTGAAGTTGTCTGTGAATGTTGTAAGATGATTGAATGCAGACAAGACTGGGGTCCTTTGGGAACATGGTGGATCACAGTTGCTTCCTTACCTCTCTCCCCTATAAGTGCTAGCCTGCCCCTAACTGGCTATCTCTGAGCACCAGAGTTTCCCAGGTGCTGTATCTGAACTGTTTCTTTCCCCCTTGTTCCAGAGTTTCTTGGTACTCCCTCTGTCTTTCCTCATCCTTCAAGAGGAGCTTCTGCCAAGACTACAGAGGACTGGCTCATCCTACCAACAGCTGCCCATCAGTTTTGATGTTCTTTTTTTCAGGAGGTTCTTAACTTCTACAGGAAACTATAGTACTCACTTGGCCTAGAGATGCTGCATCATGATGACTTTAGGTCTTGGGAACTACCTCCTCCTTGGTCCCCTATCTCATCAACTTTTTATGACCTCTGAACCATTAATTCACCAGTTCCTATGGGTATTCCACTTTTGCTTCTGTCATGTGGAACTAGAAAGAAAGGGGGAACATCTGTGAGATGCATTAGTCAAGTTTAAGCTTTCAAATTGTGTTTACAAACCTGACAAATCACTTTATAATCTCCATATGAAAGCCAAGTTTAAAGCAAAGATACTCAATCTGTATAAAATATACAAATGAGTAAATTATTTCTAATAGCATGACTTTCCATATTCCCCTTCAAAACTGGACTGGGAAAAAATTACTTTGATTTTAAACAATAAATTCATTTTTCCAATATCCAGGATGCCTCACTAATCCATTTCAGGTTTTCAGTATAATACAGATTTGCCCACATTTGTAAAACAAAAGACTCAGCTGCAGGAGAAATGAGGAAAAAAAGCAAGAACTGCATTTCCGAGTAACATGGAAAAAGCATTAAACCAGAATTCATTTTAAACAAGTTTCTGCTAGACAGTGTGGGTTGAGTGTGATTACTAGTTCTGGGAACCCATTATAAAACAAGTAAAAGTTAAACATTGCACTGGAAAATTGATACAGTGAGCTGAATTCATTTATCTATTGAACAGGAAATAAAGCTCAGTTTTAGCAGGGAGAGTTAGGATATCTGGGGAGAGGATTTTATCCCAAAAATGCAGGTTAAGAACCAGTTAGGTTAAGAAAAATAAAAGGTACAGAGATGGAATTTTACACAATCATTCAGAACATGGGGGATTTATACTATGTCAATTTAGCTTAAGTGGAACTAAGTTTCTTCAAAATTGCCTTCTCTGCATAGTTCCTGGTTAGCAATGAAGTATCAGCCACATTTTTTTGTCTTCAGAAGGTCAAAGTAGACACTAAGGCTCTTTGCAGTCTACACACACTGTTGCTTATTGCTTGATGAGCATCTTGGAGTAAAATACCCTCCTGGAGCTCCCCCTTCCAGATTCTCACTTGGCTTCTCTGGCTCCTGTGCCCCGTGCAGTTTTAGATCTGTGATGAAGGGCACTAGCTTTCCCTGCAAGATACACCATCATCAACATTGCTGGTGTAAAGACCACCATGTTGGTCATGCAGGAGAGTATCGCAGGTTTTAGCCTGTCCTCCTGGCCCCAGTCAGTTTCCCAGGTTCCCACTTGAGCTCACTTCCCTCACTTCACACACATCTTCCTTTTTAATTGCCCACCCTGAGGATTTCTGGCTCCACCATCAGACCCAGAAGAAAGCATCTCACATAATGGTTTAACCATGTTCCACAACTGTGCAAGGGGCCAAGCTACCATAATAAATCTTTTATTGAGATATTAGCATATATTTCAGTGAAGTTGTGTTTCTCTGATCAAACCAACTGAAACACAGGGTGAGGTTATTTGAGTGGGGAAAGATTGAGGAACAAAATTAGATAAAGCATCTTTCATTTCTCAGAAGAAAGACAATGCCTTTGGCTAAGCTACTGTCACTGCAAAGTTCTCTGCAAAGCTCAACAAAGGTTAAATCTCTTCTCTTTAAGATCTCCAGCTGTGTCCTGAGGGATGAAACAATTTACTAGCAAACTATTTTCTTGATGTTCAATATGTTCACATAATTTTATCCATGTGATTGATGTTACTAGTCACACACTTTTAAATCATATACGATAGCTATATATTTATGTGTATATTTCATATGTATTTATATTTATGGATACTGTTTCAAATATCAGTATAGTCAATGTTTGACATGATCTAAATAATATTGCCATTTTTAGTAGCAGGTAGTCAATACTTAAGATTTTGCTTTGTATACCACTTTTGATGTGTATTTTTACCTATGACCTTATTTTTTTTTCTCAAAATAATTTTGAGAAGTTAGAGAAGAGCCAGTAAATAATTGGGGTTTGGTATAGAAGAAGAGAACAAACACCAGTCTATAACTAGATCTTGCTTTATTTATTTTGCCTCAAACCTCCACCTGATGCCTCAGATTTATTAATTGAAGACCTGTCTTATTTGTTCAATAATCATTGATGGTCCAATAAGGGTCAGACACAACATTAAAGATTAGGGTTAATGACTAATACATGGAATCTATCCACGATGAGGTGGTATTAAGTATAAGAGACAACAATGTAAAATAAAATTTCAACACAATACAGTGCTACTATAATGTGAGAATGTACAAGGGTAATAGGGACCAATTCAACTGGGAGAATGAGCAAAGAAGGATTCATAAAGGAAGTGCTGCTTGAATTAAGACTTGAAGGACAAGTAAAGTTTTTCAAAGTAAAAGTCAGAGTTAATAGCATATGCATACAGTATATGCATGAAGTAGAGTTACTCTTTAGAAATCATAATAGCTCGATGTATTAGAATATATATATATATATATGAGAGATATAACTCTATAACTAGACATGCACATGTATATATATATACAGCCTGGCATGATGCAGGGCTGCAAAGAGTTGGATACAACTTAGCGACTGAACAATGAACATCAAATTAGAATATAGAGAACAGGCAATGAAACCTGTGAGGAAGGCGTAACTCAGTTCAAGAGAGACTTCTGGGGTCATGCTAAAGAATTTGTGCAACAGAGGTCATTAAATGTTTAAACTGGGAAAGAGTATGATTAAATAGCAGGTGTGATCTGACGCTGGTATATGAAGAATGGCTTAGAGGGAGTGGAGTGGCTTCTGGATGCTCAAAGCTTAGTCTTCCAGGACTGGGATCCTGAGCTAGCCCAGACCACCAGGACCACCCTCCCTACCTGCTCCTCCGATCCTAGAAGCCAGGACCTTTACTGATTGGCCATCCATTTACTGGACATTCCATCAAATGAATATTTTGCTCTGCTGTCTATTAGGTTTTCTGGCTCACGTGCACTGACAGATATTTGGCTCACAGCCTGCCTGCCTCCCCTCAACGTCACACATGTTACATTGAGTTTCCGTTACTGCCGGTGCTACCCTGCTGGATCTTTGCCCTTTTTGAACACCAACCCTTCTCCATTTGCTCCATCCCGGCCCCTCGAAGTTCAAATCTCAGCTTCTTGGGTTAGGCAGACATTTTCCTCCACTGACCTTGGATTCTTAGTAATCAGATCTATCAGATAATCTTAACCTTGGCTAGTTCCATATATGTAAAATTGGCCCTGTTTAACTCCTTATTCTGAATAGAGTACTCAACTTGTGACTTGCATACTGGACATGACAATGAGAGTGATAAATCATATCTAATTAAACTTCTGTTTTATTACCCCATATATCAGTTTTAAAGTTAAAAAAACAACTTTTTGCTAATTACCATCTTTCCATATTTAACTCTAAGTTCTTTTTAAAAAAAGAATCTTAAAGAGTGGATATATTGAGACGTATTTGTATAATTAATTCACATTGCTGTATACTTGAAGGTAACACAACATTGTAAATCAACTAAACTACTAATTTTTTTTAAGTGAGTAAATCAATGGAAAAACGGCAATTACCTTTAGAACCAGAAAATATAGAGATGTATTATGTAGTAAGAAAAAGAGGCCACCAGAACCACATGCAAAAATTCAGTGTCTGATAGCTGGACAGCAGGATCTAAAACAATGATAAAAAAATATTTATCTCTTGATAATAAAACCCTTCTCACAGTAAACTAATTACAGTATATTCAATATATCTGAAGAGTGTTACATTTTTAATATGTTAATGTGAATAAAATAGGAAAGAAAGCAAGAATCAAACACTAGACCACAAAACTTCCAAGTATCATCTAGTTGCCAGGCAGGAAGTATGATATTTTAATGAAAAAAAAAATTCCCAACGTATAATACCTAGAATTTTCATTTCAGCAATTGTCCCTTCAGTATTGAGACCCTTTGTCTGTTCCGGAGGGGTAATTGACAGGTAGAATTTTACCTGAAATCCCCTCAAGTTTCCAGTACTCTTGGTCACTTCCTCCTCAAAATTCTCCCTGTTACTAATCAATGACACTTCATCACAGTCTCAGTGTAAGTTTGAACAAAAAGAACCATTTCCCAATGGTTGTAAAAATGAGGGAAGTTATACTTTATACAGTAGCAGAGGCTCAGAATTTTAGCGACATTTAAGATTGATTTCCCATCTTCTCCAAATCAGTTAACTGAAAATTAGAGAAGTTAAGTTGTGCTGATTAGGATCAAAAGTGAGTCCAGGTTTATGAGGGCATTAAACTTACACAATCTGGAAAGTCATCTTTCAAAAAAATAACATAACAATACAAAATTACATCCAGGACTTTGATAATGGGTCATGAAAGTGGGAAGTTAATATTCCAACCAGAACTAAACGAGATAATATCCAACTTAAAAAGGCAAAAGCCAAGTAAGGGTGGAACAACCCAGTCTCTGGAAGGGCAGGGAAGAAGAGAGGCATCAGGGAAACCTGGACCAGAGACAAGACCTTCACAGGCTTGTTTCTGCCCCTGTTCCTTTCTGTACATTAGCCTTATTCCCTCTCACTGTGGACTGGCAGTATTCAGAAGCAGGGAAACATGGCTACTGATAGCTAAGTTATATATCATAGAGCTTCACCTACTGCTAATATGCTTATTCTGGGCCGAGCCAAATCCTAGAGAAGGACCTTAATTGGTGCAGTTGGGTCCAAGTAAACTGTTGTCAGAGAAGAAGAGTCATATAAACATGGGGGCAATCCAGAAAGCACAGGTTTCCCTGGTGGCTCAGTGGTAAAGAATCCACCTGCCAATGCAGGAGACACGTTTTCCATCCCTAGGTTGGGAAGATCCCCTGGAGAAGGAAATAGCAACCCACTCCAGTATTCTTGCATGGGAAAACCCATGGACAGAGGACTGTAGTCCATGGAGTGGCAAAAGAGTCAGACACGACTTAGTGACTAAATAACACCACCAAACCACTGGCCCATGGTCTGCACAGGGAAGGATCAGAGACAATGAGAACGTGGGAAGACAAAACTACCACTCCATAAATGATGTCCTCAGTCCCAGACAGCTAGAAGTGGTATATTCAGGATCATAATCTAAAGGTTCATTTTTAGTTCAATGATTTTTTTCCCTTCTAACAAGTTATAGCAAATAATTAAACTAAAGAACTTAATTTTCCTGACTCAGAATTTTTGTTTTATAATCAGAAAATTATCAGAATATCAACACAAGACCAAATACAAAAATAACCTTCATGTTTTCACTCAAAAGTCACATAAAGTTCTCCTGAATGATCATTTTATGCATCAATTCTCATTAGAGATTTATTGATAAGAAATACAGGATATCTGTGTTACCTATATATAATGTATTAACTCATCCTAGTCACTGCCTTTTTTTTTTAATTTTTACTGCTATTCTAATTTGATTTATTTACTTTTCTATTGCCTCTTTATCATAGCTATAGGATACATGAAAAAGTTTTGGTTGTGCCCTGAGATAAGTGAAATATTATGAAACATCACTGTAGAGTTCTTTGAAATATGAATAGCATCACTACAAGCTATCACTTATTAAAGCCACATTATTAGGACAAATAACATCTTACTAAACATTTCAGACCAAGAAGTTCCTGTATAAGGAAGTTGCTAGTGATTTGCATTTCCTAGTTAAGTCATTCTTTATCAATTTATATTTCTTTGCTTTAAACCAAGTGCTTCGATTGTTTGAAAAATTAAAATGAGGGGAATTTTGACAAAATACATCACAATAGAAAGAAAAACCCAGGTCTTTTTCTCACTTTGCTGAGATGAGAAAAGATAGATTTATGGATTTCAGTTTTCAGATCTCTCTTACCATTAAGGCTTTCTCTGGGTTAGGCTGAGCCTCATGGCCTGTTTCTTGGTATGACCAAGTCCACAGTTATTTCACTATGCTAGGTAGAGCAGAAAAAAACTCAAATTCACAAGTGGATTTTGTGAGTACGAAGGTAGAAAAACAAAATGAAGGGTTGTGGACACCACACCAAAATGAAGCCATATGAACAATCTTCTAAATGAGTAAGAGTTCTATTGCCTCTCTTTGACATTTTAACCTGTTTTTTGATGCCATGGGCCTCTGGGTTCCATTTTTATGAATGCAAACATTTTATTCAGAATTATAACACTACTGAAAAATTTTTGTAAAGCAAGAACTCTGTACAGTAAATATCATTATGCCAGTTTAATTTACTATTGTGGTTTAATTTATGATTGGATTTGCTATTCAGCACAGTTAAAACATTTTTATGTTTACTTTACTGAAATTATATTCATCAAGATCATTTTTCTGTAAACTGTACACTGTACATCTGATTTACTGGTCACTCATTTTGCCCATATCTAATGTGACTGATTATAGCTTCTACCCGGAGGATTTTTCTTTTACGGTTATTATAGTAGGAGTTCGACAGCCCCACATTTAATTTACATGAATTCAATCAGCTTGGCCAAAAATTAAAATACATCTAAGAGTTTCAGTGATTTTGAAAATCCACCCCAAGGGATTTCACACATTAAAACTTTTTATACACGATGGGGATAGAATTGAGCAGTGATTTTTCCAATCAGAAATTAAGGAATTGGGATGCAGGCAAGGTGGGTACTGATGAGAAACAAGTTATTAACATGATCTCAAAATATCTCCTTACCAACTATAATTTATAAGAAGTATAATTTACTATTCAGTGGACAAGCAAAACAATGTCTTAACCAAGTGATGGAAATTAACATCAGGAATAAAGGGCAACCAGACATCATGTGTCTACACATATGATAGCATAAGAAGCATATGACATCATTTATTGAGCAATCACATCAAAAAAGTACATACTCAGAATCACATTATGAGAAAATACTGGGTAAACCAAATTGAAGGGCTATCTGTAAAATAACTGACCTGTAATCTTCAAAATATCAAGGTCAGGAATGGCAAAAAGAAAGGCTAAGGAACCATTCCAAATTAAATAAGATTAAAAAAAAACATGAAAACTAAGTATAATACTCAACCCTGGACTAGATTCTGTACTGGAAGAAAAGCTGCTATGAATGATATAATTGAGATAACTGATGAAACTTTAAACAAACTATACATTTTATAAAATCAGTGCAGCAATAAGAAATTTTCCTGAAATTGAAAACTAGACTATGGTTATGTAAGAAAACAATCTATTCTTGGGAAATACACACTGAAGCATTCAGTGATAAAGAATCATAATGGATGCAATCTTCTCTCAAATGGTTCAGAAAATATCTGTGTGTGTGTGTATATGTGTGTGTGTGTATGAGGGTGTGTGTGTGTATAGGTGTGTATGTTTATGGGTATGTGTGTGGCAAAGACAATAAAAAAGACAATGTGGTAAAATATTCAAAAGCAGTAACTCTGTGTAAAGGTTATATAGTTGTTCTTTGTAATTTCATAAAATTTTTCCTTAAATTGGAAAGTATTTCAAAATAGAGTTTTTCTTTTTCTTTTTGTTAAAAAACAAAAACTATTTGAAGGTTTTAGAGAAACACTGACCAAAATTGGGAAAATTGTTTAAAATCTTAGGTAGAAAATAGAGAGAAGTGAACAATTTGAAATTTTCACAAAATCATGTATTGCAAACACTTGAATTACTTACTAATTAAGGTCTTTCTGTGGAATTGTATGCTGCATATAGTAGCCAGTTATACATACACATTATTGCACTGTACCAAGAATCTTTGTACTCTGTATTGGTGGGCAATTTAGGGAATTTCCAGGGTAACTTTCACCTTATGTGATTTTCAACTTATTTTAGAACTTGAAATCAGATTTTAAAATGTTACTTGACTGTATTTCTAGAAAGCACAGTTTTTCTAGGTCAATTTTTATGGATCTAATTTTTGATTTTGATGTGGACCATTTTAAAGTCCTTTTTGAATTTATTACAATACTGTTTCTGCTTTATGTTTTGTTTGTTTGTTTGTTTGTTTTTTCAGATACGGGCATGTGAGATCTGGGCATGAGATATGGGCATGAGCTCCCCAACCAGGGATTGAACTTGTACTCCCTGCATTGGAAAGTGAAGTCTTAACCACTGAACCACCAGGGAATTCCTGCATCTCCTCTTTTAAGGATGTAGTTTGCACCATATTGGGATTTGTATTGATTTTTATTTCTGGCTCCAGTGTGATGAATGGTCTCCTTTTTCTCTCCAGATCTGTGTTTCACCCTTTGCTACCCTCCTCTGGATCTAGGAACTCTGTCCAGAGCTGCTGTGCCCTCTGGTTGCCAGATGGATGTGAAAAGGAGGAGACACTAGCAGGAGATGAGAAGGTGAGAGCTCAGTAACACTGGATATTTATTTCTGGGCTTACCCCAACCTGACCAGTGAAGGCTGCTTTCCTCCACTGAGGTTTGTTCTTCAGTGAACAAACTGCTATCATATTGACTTGAACTGATAAGTGAAAGTCGCTCAGTCGTGTGACTCTTAGTGACACCATGGACTATACAGTCCATGGAATTCTCCAGGCCAGAATACTGGAGTGGGTAGCCTTTCCCTTCTCCAGGGGATCTTCCCAACCCAGGGATCAAACCCAGGTCTCCTGCATCTAAGGCGGATTCTTTACCAGCTGAGCCAAAAGGGAAGCCCAAGAATACTGGAGTGGGTAGCCTATCCCTTCTCCAGGGGATCTTCCTGAGCCAGGAATTGAACCAGGGTCTCCTGCATTGCAGGCAGATTCTTCACCAACTGAGCTATCAGGGAAGCCCTGAACTGACAAGGTGGTTGATTAATAATGGACAACAGAGAAAATCTGTGAGAGTCACTGTGTTAATATTGTATACACAAATGAATAAATGTTTATCCAAGTCATCACTGTCTTTATCAGTTAGGGTCCCAATAAGAAACAGATGGCACAGTCAAATGGGATAGTTGAAACAAGTTTGCTAGATTATTGACAAGGGTGAAGTTTGGGAAGGAAATCCAACCACAGGATGCTGAAGCACTTGGATGTGGCTAGGACCAGTGTGGAGCCTTTACCATCCTTGAAAAGCTTGAAAGGATGGGAGCTGAAAAGAAAAACCAGATATACCCACATAGCTCACAGTCTATATTAGCATGACTTGGCTATTTCTGGCAACTTAAGCTCAGGAAGATGAAGTTTCAGATAACTTTATTAACTCAACTGAAAACCCTCATCTCATGGTGTCCACCAATCTCAAACTATTATATTATGAGTTTTGCCCCACGCTAATCGAGTCTTCACACTGAAAATCCCACCTTACATCAGACCTTTAAAACCTCAAATATATTGGATTGGCCAAAAAGTTCAGTTGGGTTTTACCATATGATGGTATGAAGAATCCAAATGAACTTTTGGGCCAACCCAATATCTAACTTTGTTCTCTCTCTTGCAAGTTGCTGCTAAGACTCTTACTGTGATAAGCGAAACATTCAGCTTTGCTTTATCAACAGATTATTTTGGTAATACTTGGGGGAGTCAGTATTTGACAGAGCCACTATTAGAAACTAGAACAAATGTTGTCACTATAAGAGACTGGCCAAAAAAAAAAAAAGAAAGAGAGAGACTGGCCACCCAACAGCAGCTGTGACCTTAGTGGAGAACTGCAAACCAGAGGATAAGATGGAATTTTGTGCCTGGATCTCTTACACCACCTATAGAATTGTCTCATTGACCTTTTGCAGTGATAGAAAACAGGAGATAGAAAACAAGAGATACTTAAACCACTCCAGCTAAATATTGAGAATTTAGCCCTGTCCTGGTTTTGAAAACTGCTCTTCTTTCTGCTTCTGTCTGGGTCTCATCTCCATCATGATAATCTACCTAGTGATTCAAACTTGCTTTTTTCTTGGCAGTCCTACCTGGCAAGAAATGGAGACTTGACCATAAACTCTAACCAAGTACAAAGCTGGATACCGGATGACTCTTGTCTATTGCTGTTGGCCTGTGAGAATTTCCAACCCTGCCTCAGGTCTCTCTCCTCTGGTGTTGCTGATCAGTCACAGTTGTCTGACTCTTTGTGACCCTACAGACTACAGCATGCCAGGCTTCCCTGTTCCTCAGTGTCTCCCGGAGTGTGCTCAAACTCATGTCCATTGAGCCAGTGATGCCATGCAACCATCTCATCCTCTGTCACCTTCTTCTCCTCCTGCCCTCAATCTTTCCCAGCATCAGTGTCTTTTCTAATGAGTCAGTTCTTTGCATTTGGTGGACAAAGTATTGGAGCTTCAGCATCAGTTCTTCCAATGAATGTTTTGGATTTCCTTTAGGACTGACTGGTCCAAAGGTGTGTGTGTTTTGAACGCCAGGGACACTTTCTAACCACAGCACCTCCTCTGCTGCTAAACTCTTCGGTGTGTTGAATATCTTGAATATCTAATAGAAACTAAAAGAAAGGTCGTATGCTCACTCCTCCTATATTATACTCAAAAGCTTGAAAGAAAAAAATATCTTTAAAAGAAACAAAGCAAAGACTATAAATGGATGTCTAAATATATTTCCCAAACCTGTAGAAACTCTCTGATCTTTCTCCTCTCTACGAAGATTACCATCATCTTTAATACACATTGCCCCCAAAACATCCACAAGTGCTGTGCTGAATTATTTAGTATGATTTAGCATGCTATTTGTTCTGTGCTAGACCTGTTTGGAATGAAATGGAGAAAAGGACATGAGACAGACACAGAGGAGCACAATTATAGGCAAATCACACTCGGTTTCATTCATCATTTTTTTTGCTTTCATGCCAGGAACTATTTCAGTTCATTTATAATATGCACATTATATTTTTTCAAGGAGATACAAAAATTCATATAATACATATCTCAATACTTACAGAGATAAAAGTGACTCAACAGAAAAGACTATGTCACATGCAATTTCCCTGGCACTCTAAAGAAAGAGGGATAGGTTTTGCCTAAAGGACATGTTGTGAATACCCAGTGTATAAATATGAAATATGAAATCTTTCTTTAGATTTGGACTCTACTCTGAGAGAGCCAAGTACGGGCATATCTTGGAGATATTGTGGGGTCAGTTCCAGACCACACAATGAAATGAATATTGCAATAAAGTAAGTCACATGAATTTTTGGTTTTACCAGTGCATGCAAAAGTTAGGTTTAACCGTACTCTATTAATGTGCAGCTGCATTATGCTAAAAGAACAATGTACATATCTTAATTAAAGAACACTTTATTGCTAAAATATGCTATCCATCATCTGGGTCTTCTGCGAGTCATAACAGTAAAATCAAAGATCATTGATCACAGATCATTATAACAAATATAATAATACAATAATAATGTTTGAAATATTTTGAGATTACTGAAATGTGACACAGAGACACAAAGTAAGCAAATATTGTTGGAAAAATGACCTAGAGGGACTTGCTCAATGCATGCTGGCCACAAACCTTCAATTTGTAAAAAATACAATATTTGCAAAACTGGGTAAAAGGAAGCAGCAGTAAAACGAGGTCTGTAACGGAAAAACTGGAATCATTTCAAGGACTCACGGGTTTCTCAAGTAATGCATTGCTGGGGAACAGCCTTCCCGCTGAGAATAGGTTTTTCATTTTCATTGAATAAATTACACACTCTACAGTCTAATATAGTGACTAAAAGCTTTGGCTTTCATGTTAGAATACCTAGGTTTAAATTCCAGCTCCTATTTTCACTAGCTCTGTGAGCTCCTACAAATTAATTGATTTCATTACACCTTGGATACCTCAACTAAAAATGGGAATAAAGTCAGCACTTATTCATGCAATTATTACAAAAATTAAGTGAAACAATACATTAAAGCCCCAATGCACTACCTGCATATAGTGAGCACTTGGCACTACTGTGTCATTCCAAGTTGCTGCTTTAATACTGAATTTGCACCGCAGAATGGCCAGTTTTCACCTTTAACCCTAGTATCTCCATTTAGATGACATCCAATAACTCTTATGAACTTCTTCCTATTCCACTAGTTGTTGTTGTTCACTCACTAAGTCGTGTGTGACTCTTTGTGACCCCATGGACTGCAGCACACCAGGAACCTCTGTCCTCCACTATCTTCCAGAGCTTGCTCAAACTCATGCCCATTGCATCAGTGATGCCATCCAACCATCTCGTCCTCTGCCACCCCCTTCTCCTTTTGCCTTCAATTTTCCCCAGCACAACCCAGTAAGGATTTTCACGTGGAAGTTGCACCAGCACATCACAGATGCTGTGTCTGAAATGAAGCTTATTATCTTCCACCTAAAAAGAATCCTTCCTCCTAACTTACTAATTGTGTGAATGGAAAAATTCCCTGCTCTCAAAGGCAGCTAGAGTCATAATTTGAGGTCTGAAGGCTAGTGAAATTAGACAACAGAAGCAATGAACAGAGCATTTTGAACAATAAGCCTATCTATAGCTATTTCAGAGTAGCACAATAATTAAATATATATATAAATATATATATATATAATTTGATCATCACTGTGAGTCATCATACACAGTCGTCTCTCAGTATCCATAGGGGACTGGTTTCAGTACTCCTGCAGATACCAAAATTCATGGATACTCAAGTCCTTTATATAAAATGATATAGCATTAAATTTGCATATAAACTATATTCATCCTCCCATATACTTTAAAGCATCTCTAGATTACTTATAATACCAAATACTATGTAAATGTCACATAAATAGCTGCCAGCATGCAAAAAATTCAAGTTTTGTTTTTTGGAACTTTCTGGAATTTTTATATATATATGTGTATATATATATATATGTATATGTATATATTTTGATCCACTGTCCATTTAATCTGTGGATGAAGAACTCAGAGATACAGAGTGCTGACTGAACCTGTCATGAATGTAATTCTTAAAAAGGAAAGGAAAAAAATCAATTAAAAGTTTTTTTTAAAAGGTCAATCCTATTTAGAAAAACAAATTGATCAACATTTAAATTTAAAGCCCTGAGTAACTTTCTTGCAGGTCTCTTAGAGTTATAAAAAAACAACCAAAACTCTTTAAATTTATATGTTACTTTAAAGTTTACTATGATCTTTCCCTTATATTAGCTCTTTCAGGTTAAGAAAGTATGCTATATATTCTTACTTTACATATGATAACTCAGAGACAGTACTTGAGATTGGACTATTAGGAAAACCCAGTGTCATTGAGAAGGTACAGAAACCCAAGTGGAGTGAGGGACCAGGACTGCAACTCTCTGAAGGAAGAGAATTCCAGGGAGAGGGGGCAGCATGTCTGAGGGCCCTGAGATGAAACACACCTGATGTGGTAAGGAAGCGACGAGGAGGACCATAGGGCTAGAAGAGAGGCTGTCAGGAGCCCCACAATGTAGGGCTTTGTAGGCAACATGAATAGCTCTGGAATCTTTTTTATTTTCTTTTAAAATTTACTTTTTAGTTGGACTACAATTGCTTCCTGTTGTTGTATTAGTTTCTGCTGTACAGCGAAGTGAATCAGCCATATGTATACATATACCCCTTTCCCTGTGAGCCTCCCTCCCCACCCCCATCGTACCCCCTCGGTCATGAGAGAGCACAGAGCCAAGCTCCCTGCACTATCCAGCAGGTTCCTGCTAGCTATCTATTCACACACGGTAGTGTAACATGGGCTTCCCTGGTAGCTCAGCTCATAAAGAATCCGCCTGCAATGCAGGAGACCCCAGTTCAATTGCTGGGTTGGGAAGATCCCCTGGAGAAGGGATAGGCTACCCACTTCAGTTTTCTTGGGCTTCCCTGGTGGGTCAGATGGTAAAGAAACTGTCTGCAGTGCAGAAGACCTGGGTTCGATCCCTGGGTTAGGAAGATTCCCTGGGTTGGGAAGATCCCCTGGACGAGGGCATGGCTACCCATTCCAATATTCTTGCCTGGAGAATCCCATGGACAGAGATGCCTGGTGGGCTGCAGTCCATGGGGTTGCAAAGAGTCAGACACAACGGAGAATTAAGCAAAGCACAACACAGTTCAATGTATATATGCCAATCCTACTCTCCCAAATCACTCCACCTCCCCCTCCCCCTGTGTCCACGGGAATCTTTACCTTGTACCTTTTCAAAGATCTGTCAACTAGCAAGTTGCAAATCTGGGGTATGCCTTTGCCTATATCACTTCAAAATCTGAGATGGTGAAACATAACAAAGGTTTCTTAGGTAGGCAGCTAAGACACTGGATGGCACCTTGAAGGACAACACAAAAGCCCATCATTTTATCTCCACGACACCAGCATCCCGCCTATCTACAACTGTCTGGTTGTAATTCTCCTAAGAAAGCAGTCCACATGCTCAGGGCTTCCTCTATTCTTCCCATTTGCTCTAAACTTGCTCATGAGGACATGAAGGCCAGTAGAGGGTTCACAGAAGATCTGGTACTTTCTGCTTTAGCTACTTGTCCAAATTTAGTTCTAATCCTAACTGTCACACTCTCTAGTTGTGACATAAGACAAGTCATTTCCTCTGTCTGCAAAACAAAGATACTGATGCTATAGATATTTTCAAAGGGTGCTTTATCCTAGAAAAATGAGGTAATAACTATATAGCTGTTTTGGTCTCTTCTCCAGAGAGATGATATGTCAGCAAGTATTCATTAAGCAATTTTATGTTCCCTGCCTGTGCTGGACACCGTGGAGCATGAAAAGAAGTAAAATGCCCAAGCCCGGACCACAGAGAACTCAAAATTCTCTTCAGGAAAAGAATATGTCTCCATAAGCAATGACTAAAACTTCAGAATCTTAAAATGAAGAGAGAGGCCACGGTGACTTTGTCAGGTCCTGTCTGCCCTACTGCCTAATGGAGTTATCATAGGAAATAGCTGACACTGGGCTCTGTGCTTCTGTGGTCTTCTTGTCCCCCTTGGGTATGTATGCGCTCAATTGTGTCTGACTCTTTGCGACCCCATGGACTGTAGCCCACCAGTTTCCTGTGTCCACGAATTTTACAGGCAAGAATACTGAAGTGGGTTGCCATTCTCTTCTCCTGGGGATCCACCCCACTCAGGGATTGAACTCGCATCTCTTGTGTCTCCCGCATTGGCAGCTGGATTCTTTACCACTAGCGCTACCTGGGAAATCCCATGTCCCCCTTAAAAGGGTATAAGCTCTTTGTTTAAAAAAGGATCATATGGAGCTTTACAAATAGAAAAAGGACGTCAAGGTCATTTAGTCTCTTCAAGGACATCAGGAATATAGAGCATTTATGTTCTGTTCATCAAGACAGATCAAGTGGTTGTTTTCTAGAGATTTCTGAGAAGAGCTCTGTATCCATCCTCACCCTCAAACTTTCCCACTGGCCCAACCAACGTGTATATAATTTCCACTTTGGGGTCACATCTTTGGAATAAACATATTTTGTTACTTGAAAGTCCTTGTTAGAATTCAAACAATTGGGCTTCCCTGGTGGCTCAGCAGTAAAGGCTCCACCTGCCAGCGCAGGAGACATGGGTTCCACCCTGATCTGGGAAGAGCCCACATGCCACGCAGCAACTAAGCCCGTGTGCCTCAACTACTGAGCCTCTGCTCGAGAGCCTGGGAGCCGCCACTGCTGAGCCCAGACGCCACATCTTCGGAAGCCAGTGCACCCCAGAGCCCAAGCTCCGCGAGAAAGAGAAGCCACTGCAGTGAGAAGCCCACAGACTGCAACTAGAAATTAGCCTCTGCTCTCTTCACCTAGAGAAAAGCCCGTACAGCAACAAAGACCTGGCAAGCACAACCAAAAATCAATAAATAATTAAAATAAAAGACAAGGTAACCCACATGAACTGACTAATTAATACATCATTTTCATGCCAAGGAGAAAGGCCTTGAAAGTGAAGTTGCTCAGTCATGTCCAACTCTTTGTGATCCCATGGACTGTAGCCTACCAGGTTCCTCCATCCATGGGATTTTCCAGGCAAGAATACTGGAGTGGGTCACCATTTCCTTCTCCAGGAGAGCTTTCCAACCCAGGGATTGAACCCGGGTCTCCCACATTGTAGGCAGACACTTTACCGTCTGAACCACCAGGGAAGTTCTTAGGAGAAAGGCCTTAGGAGACCATAAATACAAAAATTTTGAGAACAAGAGATAATGTCTGAGAGAACTGGGGCAAGAGAATCCAGAATCAGATGCTAGAACCTTCATGGGGCAAGAGACAAACATCTAGAAGGTAGAGTGCTCAGAGGGGAAAACAAAATGTGACAGGAAGATAAAGCATGTGCGACCAACTCTGGCAGTTTCCTGCGGTTGTCTAGGGCGGCTCTGGCATTCTAGAACGAGACTGAGCAGCTGAAGAAACCGTGTGGACACCGCATCAATGCCTCCACGTTACGTGCACAGAAAACACTACCTGGACTATTTAAGTCACTTGCTTACGTCCATTCAATGATACCCCAATCACTTTGATAAATTTTTTCAAAAAGTAGTGCTCTTAAGATTAGCCGCTTTGGTTAGGGTTTTTGCAGATCCTATTTTCAAGACTTAAAAGCCCTGAGTTAAAGTCCTGGAATTAAAGGTGCTTTTATTTTGGCTATGCTGAATGTTTATTTAAGAAAAGGCTATCAGACAGGGTTCAGATTGGGATTAGTATGCAAAGAAGCTTAAACCCCTGGCAGAGTACAGCTCAAAAGTAGAAAAGCTCTCCTGGATCAGAGGTGGGTGCAATATGCAGACGCATTTCCTCTTTTCTTCCCACACTCTCATCTTAAAAATAATACCAGACAGTACTAGACATCAAAGACAGCCAGCTGAGACAGGAGGAAGTGACTGTTCAAACAGGAGGGATTCAGCAAGGTAAGTCCCTAAAAAATAAGGCCTGGTGATAAATGAAACAAAGCCACCACCCAGTTTATCAATGTCTCCAAAACATATGAACCCAGCCCACAAGCACCATGAAAGTTCTTCCTGTTAATGTTGGTACTTGATTCAGTTCTGTCGATGAACAGTTCTTGATACAAACAGGTTAAAAACAAAATAAAAATATCCCACTTCTTTTTTTAAGCTCAAAGATAGGCATCATGTACGATGAAAAAAAGAATAGTCACATAGCTCTGTTGTTTTCATTCTTGGCTCCCAGATAAAAGAAAGTGTATCATAAGGAGAAGTGCAAAGGGAGAAATATGAATTTTGTTATACATGCTTATCCAGTGTCTGCATTTCTCAGCAAAAGTATAGCACCTTGGCTAAAGGAAGTTTTAAGAAATGATTAGGACTGAGACCCATAACACAGATCTACTGTTTACTGGCTGTGTGACCATGGGCAAGCTATTAATCTAGCTTCTCTTGAAACAGTAATACTAAAAACCAATTTATAGGATTGTCATGAGGATTAAAATTGAAAAACAAATCACATGTAAAGTCCCTAGGAAAATATCTTGCATACAGTAAGTATTCAACAACATATATTCCCTTTCCTTAAGATTTGCCCATATACCCTAGCCCTCTAAGTATCCTGTCATTTAAAATTTGAGCTGTTTGCACTTTGAAAATTTCTTGGTCCTTTTGAAAAAAAAAAAAAACACTGAGACTAACACCTGGGATTTTAAGATATAAAAAATTAGAAGGCATTCAGTTTGAGCGATTTGAGTGGTGAGATAATGATGCTAAATTCCCATATAGGAACAGATGTTCATAGTAACATTAAAGATAATCAACAGACTGGAAAAAAATATTTGTAATGCAAGGACTAATAATCATATTTTTATTTAGAGCTCCTATTAATAAGAAAAACACAAATGTCAATGGAAAACGTTCAAAAGATTTGAATAGACAACTTATCAAAGCCCTAGAAATAGTCATTAAGCCCATAATGTTCAACTCAATTAATGACAAAAGAAACATAAAGTAAAACAATGAGTTATTATTTTGCTTATCAGGTTAGCAAAATTAAATAGATTAATGATATAAAGATTGGAAAACTTAAAAGCCAAAAGGAAGGCAATATTTTTGGAGAAAAATATGGTATTACAGTATTATCTATTAAAATTTAGGTGCTTATGCTCCTTGACCCTGAAATAAACTACATAAACAATGATAAATGCAAAGGGTATTTGCAGCAATATTATTTGAAATATTAAAATCACAGGAGACAATATCAATCTGTCTTAGGATGCTTTTGATTGCAAGTAACATAAAAACATTTCAAAGTAGCTAAAAAATAAGAAAGTTTTATTATCTTATGTGCCAAAATTTTAATAAGAAGTAGATCTTGAGTATTGGTTAATTTATTTGGTCAGCAATATAAAGGACAATGGTTGCTCCCATCTTCTTCCTCTGGCATGTAAACTTTGTTGTCAAAATAACACAACTTGATATCATATGGTACCATGAACCAAAGTTTTTAACAGTGTTTAGCAAAATATGAAGAGCTACCTGTTCATAACATATAAAAACACCTTTCCAAGAAACCTTCTGTTAGATCTCTCATTTTCCCTTGACCAGAATCAATTACATATCCATTCCTAAGCAGATGCCTAGTGAGAAGAAAGGGATTCCTTATTTGGTTTAAGAAAAAAAATATGACTTCCTAACATGTTCCTAGCATGTTGTTTTTTTCCTAGGAAAAAATATGGCTTCCTAAACTTCATCTGGGATTTACCTTAAAGGTATAGGAAGAAGACTTGACAGAAATATTCTATATGTTGATTGAAAAATTGGATATATAGTTAGTTACCCTGTTGAGTAAGATTGAGAGATTAATGAGTCAGAATAGGAGAAGTTAAGATAACAAATAGGCCCTCTATCCCAGAAGCTGAATGCAATAGCAACTCACGTTTCCTTTTATTAATGTCATGGTCTTATGCAAGTTGCCTGGCTGTCTTGGCAGCTCATCTTTCAAGCAGGGACACAGGGATCCAGATTTTTTCTAACTTGTGGTTCTACTTAATCTCATACATGTCATTTCTAAAATCACTGCAGAAAAGAAAGACAGCATGATGACTGCATGGGAATATTATAGCCAACCCTAGAAATGGGTTACATTACTGCCACTAAAATCCCATTGGCCAGAACAGACTTACACAGCCCTTCCCCAGCTACACAAGAGTCTGGGGAATGTGGTTTGTGCATCTAGAAAAGGAAAACAAAATCACAGTTTGGTTCTATATAGCTTTGTCTCCATCAGAGGATACTTTTTAAAATGATTTTTACTTTTTACTTTATACATTTGTCCTATTATTTTATTATTCAGTTCAGTTCAGTCGTTCAGACGTGTCCAGCTCTTTGAGACCCCATGAACTGCAGCACGCCAGACCTCCCTGTCCATCACCAACTCTCAGAGTTTACCCAAACTCACGTCCATTAAGTCACTAATGCCATCCAACCATTTCATCCTCTGTCGTCCCCTTCTCCTCCTGCCTTCAATCTCTCCCAATATCAGGGTCTTTTCCAGTGAGTCAGCTCTTCCCATCAGGTGGCCAAAATATTGGAGTTTCAGCTTCAACATCAGTCCTTCCAATGAACACCCAGGACTGATCTCCATTAGGATGGACTGGTTGGATCTCCTTGCAGTCCAAGGGACTCTCAAGAGTCCTCTCCAATACCACAGTTCAAAAGCATCAATTCTTTGGTGCTCAGCTCTCTTTATAGTCCAACTCTCACATCCACACATGACTACTGGAAAAACCATAGCTTTGACTAGACAGACCTTTGTCTGGCAAAGTAATATCTCTGCTTTTTAATATGCTGTCTAGGTGGGTCATAACTTTCCTTCCAAGGAGTAAGCATCTTTTAATTTCATGGCTGCAATCACCATCTGCAGTGATTTTGGAGCCCCCAAAAATAAAGTCTGACACTGTTTCCACTGTTTCCCCATCTATTTGCCATGAAGTGATGGGACCAGATGCCATGATCTTAGTTTTCTGAATGTTGAGCTTTAAGCCAACTTTTTCACTCTCTTCTTTCACTTTCCTCAAGAGGCTCTTTAGTTCTTCTTCACTTTCTGCCATAAGGGTGGTGTCATCTGTATATCTGAGGTTATTGATATTTTATTATTGCTTTTCTTCAAACAGTTTTTTTTATTTTGTAAATTAAGAGTTTTGTATATAAAGGGAGAAAAACAGTATCTGCCATTCCTGATAAGTGAGCTGGTTCTGATAATATTTAATCGCATTTTCTTTGCATGAAAATCCTATCTTTTTCCCCCCATTATGGGGACCTCAATATAGAATAAAACTATAGTGGAGAGTCTGTAAGTTCTGGATTCACATCGCAGCATCCTAACAGGCCAAGGATAAGACTCTGGAGAGGCAAAGAAACTGAGCACACTCTGATCAGAAGCCTTAGAAACACAGGGACGTATGGGAATTGATTTTACCTGTTTTTTTAAAATATTTGTATAGTCGTTTATTTTTCTTTTTTATTTTATTCTTTTAATTGTGGCAAAATGCACACATAAAATTTATCATTGTAACCACTTCAAAGGGTACAGTTCAGTGGCATTAAGAGCATTTGCAATGTTGTGTAGCCATTACCACTATCTGGTTACAGAATTTTTCTGGTTACAGAATTTTTCATCACCTTGAATGAAAACCCCATACTCATTAAGCAATTACTCCCCATTTCCTTCCCCCAACCTTTCATAACCACTAATCTGTTTTCTGTCCCCATGGATTTGCCTAATCTGGATATTTTGCATAAATGCAGCCATACAATGGGTGGCCTTTTACGTCTGGCTTCTTAGATGATTTAACAAGAGTCAGTTATGTGATCCTGTGCTCATTTCTCTGAAACCAGTCCTATTCAGAAAAGGGACTTATTTCAGTCTGTAGCCTTTCAACACCACTTATTTTTCTCTACATGAAGAAGAATAAGGCAAAGCGTAGTTGGAAGAGGTAAACAGAGGTATAGGAAATCATAATAACATATGATAAATGCAATGGTAGATATTTGTATGGAGTATTTGGAAGGAATGAAATTATTCCAAACTGAGCAGCCTATGGGGAATTCAATAGAGGTGTTACCAGGTTTTTGTATTACTGGATTAAGAAATGTTAATAAAGGAAAGTGGTCTTAGGAAAAAGAAAGGAAGGCTACTCAAAGTAGAGAAAATATATTGAAAAAGACACCTTGAGCAAATTGACAGCTCAAAAGTCTGCTAAATGGATTTTTATCTCAGAGGCAAGGCCATGGAACATGTGGGGTTTGAAGTAAAGATGGTAAAATTGGAATAATATGCTGCAGCAAACCTGCATCTCATCCCAACTGGTGCTGAGGGCAATCTTAAGTCAGATCTCAAGTCATAATTTTAGTCACACTTAATTAATTTGAACACAATTTAATACTTGAGAATGTTAGCTTATAACCTTTATTCACATTTTATTTCTGGTCGTCATGAGCAGATATTTCCTTTAAGACAGAGACACACAAAACACATTGCATTGACTATTAAAGGAATGTCCTCATCCCTTACAGGCAATGGAAAACCATGCAATTGTGACCCATGTTTGGTTAGGGACTTATGTGGTTTCTTGCCTGTAGCATACCCTTTTCCTTCAGTAAATGCAATCTGTTTGTACTTCCTTTGTTTCCTACAGTTCTGCTTGTTCTGTTGATCAAGGCTTTCCCCACTCTCAAGTCAAAAAATATGAACCATGGGCCCAGCTGGCTCTGTCACCCAGGGCCTAGAGCTCAGGGAGGACTATAAAACACCCTCTTCGCCAAATTCAACTGCAGGGAGAGTGTGTTTAACTAGCTGACATCATATGTAACCCCCTTGACTGCTCAGTTCCTATTTATTCCAAGCCTATGGAGAACACTGAGGGTTTCAGTCACTGCTGGAGAAATTCTTTCATTGAAGCATCAGCCTTCTAACTTCTTTACTGTCACTACCAACCCTTGCAAAAATTAAACATCACTTCTGCCTCAACCTCTCTCCATGACTCTAACCCCCAACTAAGAATTTCTCTGTTCTTTAGCCAGCTTTACATCTCCCGATTGTAAAAAAATTTAAAAAAAGGAAAAATCATCATTATATGCACACTGTGCACTGGGGTACTTCTCTGTTTTACCCACTGGTGATCCTGGAAGACCCAACCCTTTAGAATTAGTGGTTATCCCCACTGCATATGGTACCCAATTTCTTTATATCCTGATGGGTTTTAAGATGTGAGAAATAAAGGCAGAGAGACAGAGTTGTTGTTTTTTTTTCCTGAGTAACAAAGAAATGCAGAAAAGCCAAATTCTTGGAGAAGTAGAAAAACAAGTGGGAAGCAATGTGAAATCTTACCACACATAATAGATTCAGGTAGCTCCAGGATAATATTTTCTTTAAAAAATATTCATTACACTTGCCAGAAGACTTGAAAACCATTGCTTCTTGCCAAAGCAAAGAAAGAATGTTGGATTGCAGACCAACCCATTTCCCTATGCACAGAGTTCTAGAAAACCAAAGTAAATATTTTAAAAACGCTCATCATGTTTTAGGCATTCAGAAAAAGTAACGTGTATGGGACACTGTTCTTTCCCATAACATCAAGTGGGGAAATGTAAAATGAGACAATTGAATTTTATATTATTATTATTAGAGGAAGATGAGGGAAAAGATGTTGGACCAGTGGTATTCACACTACTTATAACTAAATTAAAGTACCATATGTTAGGTACTATGGCAGATAAGAGAACAGGTTTTGGAGTTGGTGCATCTAGACTTAAATCTCGAACCTGCTACCCACATTCTCCCTTGACTTCAGACAAGTTTCTAAGCTTCATTTTTCTTTGTTTAAATAAATGGGGATAATAATAGTATTTATCTTATTGTATATGGATTTCTCTTGTTATATTCAGTGTAGTGGTAATATCTGGTACCTTGAAGTGTTTTGTGATGATTAAATGAGATTTTATATATATATAAAACACATCAATGGTCAACGAATGTTTATTATTATGATTACAATATGTCTTGACCTATGAGGTCAAAAATGTAAATAAATCCAAGCCACTATTTCTTTTCTTATTTCTGACTCAAAATTAGATAACAGATCCTTAAGTTGCCACCATTATATCTGGAGAAGCCAGATTTGCCACCAAAATATCTGGAGAAAACCACACCAAAGCAAGGAAAGCAGCTCTGAGATGGCCTCCAATGATCCCCACCTCTTGGTGGTCGTAATTCATGCCCTTGTGTAATCCTCTCCATTGACTGTGGGCGGGACTTAGCTACTGCTTCTAACAAATAGGGTATAGCACAAGAGATGGTATGTCACTTCCAAAATTGGTTATAAACAGACTCCTATCGTGTCAGATCTGATCTCTCCCTAGTCTCTTCTCTCCTTTCTCTCCTTCTCTGTCTCTCTCTCTGTCTCTCTCTCTCTGTCTGTCTCTCAGAGTCCTCTATTCTTTTCTGACTTCCTAGCTCTGATGGAAACAGTTATCCTGATGTGAGCGTCCCTGTAGAGAGGCTCATGTGGTAAGGAACTGAAGTTGGCTTCTCGACAATAACCAGCAAGGAATTAGGACCTTCAATCCAATAGTTTGCAGGGAACTGAATTCTGCCAACAGCCATGTGAGTGAACTTGGAAATGCACCCTCCTCCAGGTATGCCTTGACGTGACTAGAGCCCCTGACACAATGCTTATAGCCTGTGAGAAACCCCAAACTGAAGTCTAAGTTATGTCTATATTTCTGACCTCCAGAAACTATGAGACAATAAATGAAACTGATGCAAGCTGCTATGTATCAGACTCATCTGTTATATGGCAATAGAGCTAATGCAGCATTTGATCTTACCAAAAAAGTAATGAGACAGCTCAGTGGGCAATGGGTTCCCTTTTGGGATGATGAAAATGGAATAGGATGGTGGTAATAGTATACAACATTGTGAATGCACTAAATGTCACTTAAAAATTTAAACTTCAAGGTGGTTGATTTCATGTTCTGTGAATTCTAAAAACTAACAAAAATATAATTTTTTAAAAAGGGAGCAGCTCAAGACCTAAACAAAGAAACTAGGAGAAAAACAAGAAAATAATTTAACTTACTTGTGGAATTGGAAAAAAAAAAACCCACCAACAAAGGCGCTATTTTCTTAATAAATAATTCTAGAATGATTTAGCCTCTTAAATTATGTAAATGTTATAATTTGATTCAAAAGTGAACTTCAAATAGTCAAAAAAAGTAATGAAAATATTTTAATTTTTAAAGCCCAGTAAACTTTTTGTGCAGCGCAGGGTAATTATTTCTGAACTTGGTTTTCCTCTCATGTACCAAAACTATCAGGGTACAGTCTATAATCAAGAATCCAATTTGAAACAGAAATTAGAACTTCTTTTTGCAATGAGATAAGATGTTGTATCCACTGAATGTAGGAACAACTGTTTAAATCACTTTCCAATTAAGAAAATATGTTTGTCATAATGTGTCTTTAGATCATACTGTCTCTAAGACTTCATACCTGCTTTTGGGAAACATATATGCATCTTTTACCTGGAACAGTATGCCTGCCAACCCTCCACCACCCTGCCATTCCTCATGTTGCTGTATTAGACCCATGGTTCTTAACTCTATGGCGCAGAATCACCTGGAGAGCTTAAAAAAATCAGGATCCCACCCTCTGAAATTCTTATTTGTTTGTGCTAAAGTGTGGCTTGGGCACTGGATAAAAATAGACCATTGTTTTTAAACACAACAGAGAAATAGAACAGAACAAATCTGTCTTCCAGGCTGAAAGATATTGATATTTGAGAAAGACACCACTAAAGATAACACTGTTCCAATATATTCTGAAAATATGAGTAGGATTGATGAAAAATAGTAGGGCCAAATCAACATCTGTGAACAACAAGGGATGTGGGAGGATGAAGTCAAACTGTGGGGGTTGGTGAAAGGGACGCAGAGCTGAGAATAGAATAATAAGACTAGGCAGAATGGTGTGTCCAAGAAGGAACTTTCCAGTGAAAATGATAATTTAAGGTGCTTTCTCCTTAGAGTGTTCACACTCTCTATGGACAGGAATGCTTAGTCCATATCAAGTCTCATTTACCCCTCCATACCAAATCCTCCATAATAGCCCATGGTGACTGCTTCAAAGGTTGTTCATCTCACATGAAAAGCCAGAGCACTAGCAATGAGGGTGTTACGGGCTGAATTGTGTTCCCCTCAGATTCATATGTTCTAATACCCAGTATATCAAAATGTACCTTTATTTGGAGATAGGTTATCAAGCAATATAACAAAGAAAAGTTGTAGCCCTCCTCATAAAGTTCAATTTTTAATATCAAAATATGTCACTGCAGTATAATGGGAAATATTTGGTCCTTTGTCTCCAGTTCCTGACCCAGAGCTCCCAAGACCCTTGGAATTTCCTAAGAGATAAGAGTGTCTTTTGGTATCCAAACAAGCCTCTTTCAACCACAGCTGAGTTTATGCTAATAAGGTGACTCTGGAGGGCCCCTAGACAGCTTCACAATGGGGACTGCTCCCTCAAAAGACCAAGGCATACTTATAGGAATCGAACTTTTGACCCCACCCCCTGTCCTCCAGGAAAAGATAAGAGGCTAGATAGAGATTGCGTTCAATCACCCATGGCCAATTATGTAATCAACCGTGCCTTATATAATGAAACTCCATGAAAACCCCTCAACAGTGGGATTCAGAGAGCTTCAAGGTTGGTGAACAAACACATCAAGGTGCTAGGGGTAGCATGTTCAGGAAGGGATGGAAGCTCCACGCCCCTTCCCCCAACTCCTGCCCTCTGCATCTTCTCCACTGGGTTCTTTCTGAGTTGTATCCTTTATAGTAACCCGGTAATAGTACGTAAAATACTTTCTTGAGTTCTGTGAGTTGCCCTAAAGTGTTAGTTGCTCAGTTGTGTGTGACTTTTTGCGAGCCCATGGACTGTAGTCCACCAGCTTCCTCTATCCATGGAATTCTCCAGGCAAGAATACTGGAGTGGGTAGCCATTCCCTTCTCCAGGGGGTTGTCACAGCTCAGAGATCGAACCCGGGTCTCCTGCATTGCAGGCAGATTCTTTACTATCTGAGCCACCAGGGAAACCGAGTTGCATTGTCCTAGGAAACTGTCAAACTGTAGGAGGGGCTTGAGGGAACCCTTGAATTTGTAGCCAAGTCAGACAGAAGTGCTGGTAACCTGGGATCTGATGCTTGCCACTGGCTTCTGAAGTGGGAATGGTCTTTGTGACACAGCCTTTAGATCTATGAAGTTTGATGCTAATTCCAGATAATTAGTGTCAGAACAGAACTGAACTGTCAGACACCCAGTTGGTGTTCAGAGAATCGAATAATTGCTAAATTGATGGGAACAGAATAAAGGTACAAAGTAGGTGATTAAATAGCTAATCTCACTGAGGGGTAGTAAGTGGCTTTCCTGGTGGCTCAGGTGTAAAGAATCTGCCTGCAATGCAGGAGATTTGAGTTTGATCCCTGGATCAGGAAGATCCCTGGGGGAGGAAATGACAACTCACTCCAGTATTCTTGCCTGGGAAATCCCGTGGACAGAGAGCCTGATGGGCTGTAGTCCATGGGGTCGCAAGAGTCGGATATGACTTAGTGACTAAACCACCACCACCACCAAGGGATAAGAAGTAAAACACAAAAGTATGAGAGACACCTGTAAGTTAATGATCACTTAAGAAAGTAGGTTTGCCTAACAACAAAACCAAGCAGGCTTGCTTAGCAACAAAGCTATGCAACGGAAGCGTGAGACATGCCCTAAAACAATAAAACAAGGTGAAACGAGACCCACATCCTGCACAGTGAGGTAAGTTAATGATTCCTAAGACATGCTTCTAAAAACAAAAAGTACAAGGAAAAGTGACATTATGCTAAAACCTGAAAGATTTATCATTTTTTAGGATATGTTTTTGACTTTTTGCTCATTTCCATTGCACCATGACAGTCCCACTTTGACCATGTAAGGACAAGAAATCTATCCCCTGCTCCCAGTGTGGAAGAGGAGCTGATGATGGAAGCTTGATGTCTACTCAAGAATGAGGAAGAAGGTGGTCTTTCTCCCCTTCCCCAGTTTTCCTTTCATTATAAAACCATAGCCCACTAAGTTCTCAGAGTGGCACCTTCTCGCCTGCCTGCCTGTAAACCTCAGAAGCATCCTATTCTAATAAATCACTTCTTATCTATCACTTCGCCTCTCGATGAATTCTTTCTGTGCTGAGACAAAAACACCTGAGCTCCTCGGAGCCCCCAAGATGAATTTCTGTGATTTCAAGTTACAAACATTTACATCCTGCAGGACAAAGAAGAAGATTACGGTCATACTGTGACCCATCCATTCACTTACCATTTAAAGGACACTACCCGTTAAGGGGCTCTTGTGTCTGCCCCTGTAATTCAAGGGGATGGGAAGACGAGACAACTGCCTCTGAGGAATTCCAGCCACAAATTCCCTAAGAGTCACTCTGGAGGTGTTGCTCCATCTTAAGCCTTAAGTTTCCTCCAAAGCCTCCTTGAAACTCAGCTGGACTTAGCAGCCTCTGCCTGGACAGAGACTGGGTGCAGACAGGAAGAGTGGGAGAACGTGGGTGAGGTCAGGAAGGAAACCGACCTTGGCTTAACCTCCCTCCAGCCCTTCCTTTCTTCTCCCTCCTACTCCTGTTCTTCAAGGCCGTTTTCCTCCCTTTGGACAAGAAATAAAGGTAGGATGAAGTGCAAATTACTAGTTGGAGGCCACTGCAGTTTTTAAGTCACCCACGATTCCCAGTTCCAAGCCAATTCGATTTCCATTGGCCAAGTCAATTTCCTCTCACCTCTTCCATATATTCATCCTACATCAACACCCCACCTCTGATCCACATGCACCCCCAGAAATACCAATGCAAGCCTTCTGCCCTCCTTGTTCTCAATTTTCTGTTCTTTCACCTGTGAGTTGCTTTGCTAGTTTTCTCTAGACTTTCCACTGCAGGTTGGTGTAAGTGGAGAACTATTTAGGCTGAGCCTAGGTTTCAGGCAGATATGGTGTCAAGTTCCTCTTGCTCCACATTACCTATGTGTCTTTATATAAATTACTTGAAACTCCTGAACTTTACTTTTTATAAAATGCAGATTTTAATTAAACAACTTGATATGTAGTCAGATTTGATTGTTAGCTAGGTTGGAGCTGTCACGTATTATAAGTATATAAAGCCATTAAGATTGTATAACTTTTGAAGTAATCTTAGAAATTAAACTATTCTAAAAATGTGATTTGACTATTTATTTTTATCCTCCTGATAAATGCATGCATTGTGGTTTAGAAACTTGATATTGAGCCTGAATGGAGTAAACACCACAGCAAAAAAGAATACTTGAGAATTCTGCATTCGTCCTTCCTCACCCCCAGGGTTCTGATAGTTATATGCGAGCAGAGTGGTTACCTTGTTCAGACACCTGCAAAGAGACTGCCCTTTGTTCTTCCCTAGAATGTTTCATTTGTAAACTTTAACATGCAAAGTATTTTATGTTTGGATGCTAAAAATCAAGTATTATGTATTTCATGAGTGATATCAGAATAATATCTTTTAGATATTTAGAATATCTATTAGATATTAGATATTAGAATATCTAGATATTAGATATCTAAATATTAGAACTTTTTAGAATAATTCTGTCAATACCCAATTTTCACTTTAGACTATGATTTAGAATCCCATTTTGTAATTAACAGTTTATTATTTTAATATAGCACGGGAAACTGATAAATATATATTTGCATTTTCAGTATTTGATGTTTTTCAAATATTCCAAGTAATACATTCTTATAATGTGTGAAAACAACAGTATAAAAGAACAGATGAGCAAATCTGTTGTCTGCTACCACTCTCAATAACACTCCCCGGCCGCGCACACACACACACACGCACACACACACAGAGTAACTAGATTCATGTGTGTTCTTTCAAACCATTTTTTCCATCAAATTTATACACACACATATATATGTACATAGGATTGCTATCATTATTATTTTTTAACAAAACAGAATTATAGTATATATGTTTGTATAAAATGTGGACTTTTTCCATAACTTATATATATGTAAAATGCCTAGTACCTGTAGATATAGATCTAATTTGATCTATTTTCTAAAGATTTTACATATATTCACATCCATTAAAAATTTCATACATAGAGGTTCATATCAAACATTTTGGGAAATTTTTTGTTCATTGCTTATTTTTCTCTTTATTTTTTACTTCTTTATATCTTTCATTTCCTTTCCTATCTTCAGATTCGATTAATTGTGAATTTAATGATTTTATCACATGGTTCTGTGATTCTAAGAATTTCCTATTTATAGCCTTTGTTCAAAATTCTACTGAGTTATGCTTTCAGGTCAGTTCAGATTCTATATATTCTTTGTGTCCTATAGATTTTAAGCTGTCATCTGAATTTGTGTATATGAAAATACATTTTACAAATCTATCATCTATCCATTGACTTTGGTATCTTCTGTCATATTTATACATGTTTAATGTGTCTTTTCCTGGAGAAGGAAATGGCAACCCACTCCAGTATTCTTGCCTGGAGAATCCTGGATGGAGGAGCCTGGTAGGCTACAGTCCACAGGGTCGCAGAGTCGGACACGACTGAGCGACTTCGCTATCTGAATTTCCTGTACTGGTTTAAAAATTCTCTCTCATACATAGGCAGCATGTGTAACTTCTTAGATTTTCTTCTAAGATTTTCATTTATTTCTTTAAAGCAATTTTTAAAATTTAAGTCTTTAATTCAGCTGGAATTTTAATGTCAACTGTTCTGAATAAACTATCTTTTCCCCCAGTGAAACAGAGTGCCAACGTTACTATATATCCAAAATTCATAAATATTACAGCTTATTTTTTTGATTCTCTATTTTGGTCCAACAATCTATTTATCTATTTAAATGCCAAAATAAATTCTACAGTAGCTTATGTCTGGCAAGGCAATATCCTTATCATGATATTTATTTTTCATACTTTTTTAAAGCTATATATGCTACTTATTTTTCCACAAGAACATCTTTTGGAAAAGGAAATGGCAACCCACTCCAGTATTCTTGCATGGGGAATCCCATGGACAGAAGAACCTGGTGGGCTACAGTCCATGGGGTTGCAAGAATTGGACATTACTTAGCAAGTAAACCACCACCATCACCAAGAACATCTTTTATGAAATTATCAAAAACTCTTCTTACAATTGTAATTGGAATTAATATTATTTTGGAAGCATTGATGTTTTTATTTACTTAATGTTACCATTTAAAACAATGACATGTCTTTCTAATTGCATGAATATCCTTTTATGTCTCTCAATAGGAACCATTTTTTTTTCCTCTAAGTTTTCTGCTAAACTTTCCTATTAAGTTCTGATGCCTTTCTTCTTAAATTCATTCCTAAGTACTTTATCGTTTGTTTAACCATTACAAACAGAATATTTTCTTACTTTTATTTCTGGTTACCATTATTACAGAGAAAAACCACTGCTTTTTATATATTCATTGTATATCCAGTTATTTTACATAATTTTCCTATTAGTTCTTATTACAATACTATTCTGTAGATGATGACTTGTTGATTTTCTAGCTATACAACTCTTCATCAGTAAAAAGAAATATTTTCATAACTTCTCCAAAATTTTGCTTTTATTTTAATTAAAACAATTTTAATATTTGACCATTTAGAATGATAAATTTAGTTTTGAGGGTATTTGAGAATAAATGATTATTTCACATTCATTAACTACTTTTTCATTATTATTATCTGGATTTTTAAAATTAATACTAATAATCTCCAATAATTAAAAGTGAATAAAAACTAAATGTTAACTTCTCCACATACATACACATTAGATGGTAAGATAAAGTTAATCATACAACAATTTATTAGCAATCGGCAATCAAAACAATCACACAATCTATTTCTAAAAATCAATGCAGCTCTAGCTTCTCTTCAACTTTTAAGAACTCCAAAGAACACCTTGTCTGGAAAGTGCAGCCCTTCACAAATAAAGCAGATATTCTGGAGGATCCACTAATCTAGTCAAATCAGTCAGGGAGCACAGGTTCAAATGGCTTTCTACATGTAGAGGGCTGCCCTGAAGGTGTCAGGTGAAAAACTAGGTTCCAGCCAATAGCCATGTGAATGAACCATCTTGCAAGTGAGTCCTCTGGCCCATTTAAGCCTTCAGATTAAATATTGGGTCCCACCAATATCCTTACTTTATGAAAGACTCATATGGTAATAAGAGGTAATGAGAGGGTAATGAGTAATGAGAGGGATATTACCATTCAGCTAAGCTGCTCCAAAATTCCTCACCCACATAAACTACAACATAATACAACTTTGGTACTTTAGTTCATTAAATTTTGGGTTATTTTTTTAATGCAGCCAAAATCTCTTATGCTTTACGCTTAAGGTCAAATGGTTGATCATAAAAATTGTATTCCTTCATACTAAATGAAATTGGAGAAAAATGTTTCATTTCTACCATTGAGAAATTGCAAAGTAGGAAAAGGTTGATATGAAAAAAATCCCTTTCCCTTCCTCTGTGTACATAGTTCAAATCTTTCTTTGTTACCTTTAAACTATATCCTTGTACGTCAGTCTGTTTTGGACTCTTTTGCTAGTGTTACAGGTGGAAATAAACCATTAATTTGGGGAAAATAACATAATTAACACAATATGTAGGGGACTTCCCTGTGACCCAGTGGTTAAGACTCCGCACCTCCATTGCAGGGGGCATGGGTTCTATCACTGGTTGGAAAACTAAGATCCCACATGGCCTGTGGCACAGTCAAAAAAAAAATCACCATATATATTTTATATCTTTCATCTTACTCTGTTAATTTATTTTGACATCTTTCCTTTTTATATTTGCAGCTTATTTACAGGTAGAACTACTTATTAATTTGGGATCTCTACTATACTTTGGGTACTAACAGTACCAATTAACTGTTAATTGTAACTAGCAGTTACAATTAAAGCCATTATTTCTCTACTAATACAGGTTTTTAACTCAAAACCCCTCATCAAGTTCCTCTACTGCATGCATATGTGAGTGCTCAGTCACTTCAGTCGTATCCAACTCTTTGCGACTCCGTGAACTATAGCCCCCAGGCTTCTCTGTCCATAGGATTCTCCAGGCAAGAATACTGGAGTGAGTCCTCATGCCGCCCTCTAGGGGATCTTCCCAATCCAGGGATCGAACCCACGTCTCTTATGTCTCCTGCATTGGCAAGTGGGTTCTTTACCACTAGCGCCACCTGGGAAGCCCATTCCTCTACTACAGCCCTCCATCTCCCTTGCACCTCTTAGGATGAGACTTGTAGATGCCCCATTCTTCCTAATTCCACTCATAGATTCAGTTTCTCCCCTACCACCTCTCAAACACCTCATTCCAATCTGTGTTTTGAGTTACTTGCTGTTCATTGTGCTCCAATCTCCAGAATATTCCTCCTATAGAATACCTGGATGACATATATGTTGTATCCTTTTGTACCTATAAATGTGTTTATTTCATCATGGGAATGGAACTGCATGTTGGCTACTTACAGAATCTATGGGCGCACTTCTTTTTTCTAAGTAATCTGTAGATGTCATTCTGTGGGTGGCAAATCCTGGTTCTGCACATGAGAAGTCTATTACCAACCTGAATTTTTAAATTAGTCTTCAACATAACTTGCTCTTTCTACCAGGAGGCTTGGACATTTTCTCTTTATCCCTGGACTTTGCTGCTGCTGCTGCTAATTCACTTCAGTCGTGTCCAACTCTGGACTTTAGGAATTTAATAAAACTTGCCTCAATAAACCTCACTGTCCATTCAGGTCTTTCTTAAATTGAGGAAATTTTTCTTCTGTTATTTATTTAATTATTGCCTTTCTGCACAATCTTCTTGTTTTCCCTTCTGGAACTCATTATTTGCATGTTAAGTCTCCTGTGACTATAGGCTCATTTTTTCTCTTGAATTCTATCTCTTTGTAGTTTGACTAAGTAGTCTCAGAAGATTTCCTCCACTTGATCTTCCCAACATCTAATTTAAATCTCAGTAAGGACTAGCTCTCCTTCAATTTATCCACTGATATTTTACTTTAAATATCATGTCACTTAGTTGTCAGAATCACTTCTCTGCAGCAACAAATCTTCTTATTTTCTTTAAGTTTTATTATTCAAGTTGCATACAGATCACCCACCAGCTCTTGGAAGGGCAGGGGTTGCCTCTCTTGATGGGCTTGTTCTTTCTCTCTCTGGGCAGTGGGGACATTCTAGTGTGTATTTTTGCTTTGTCTACTCATTTGGGACCAGCCACTGGACTATCCTAAGTGGCACGGAGGACTCTGCTCCCATGGGAGTAGATGTAGCCAGCAGATTTTCTGACTCCCATGTAATTACATGAGGAAACAGCTGTTCCTTAGTCTCTTGAAACCTTTCAATCATGGGAGATGGGTGGACTCAGCTCATTGGTTCAGTTTTTCCTCTGTGATCATAAATAATAGACCAACACTGACCCAGCCTCCTGGGATCCAGACCTGGTTCAAACTCACCACAGTGCTTGTCTGTGTTGGACCCAAGCTCTTTTGATGTCCAAAGCATGGAAACTCCTGCAAAAATGCTCTCATTCACGTCCTCCACACACTAACTGCCTTGTAGCCCCACAGCAATTTGGCTACAAGGAGAAAGAATTAAATTTGAATTTGGGAATGACAATGACAAGGATGTTTTAGCAATCACATTTTCAAAATCCTTTTCTGTCTTTAGAATTTATTCCTTAACTAAGATGTGATGCCAATTTGTGTCTAACACATGGTGTTAGACAACATCCCAATTCCCAAGCATCTATTTACATCCTCTTATTTACATGCAAGCAGAGCATTTTTGAATGTTGCCTATAATTAGGTTATTTCTGATACAAACCATATTGCAAGGACAGATGATAGCTGTTGTTGATATACGGGAAGATCAGTAAAAAATATTTCAATTTTCCTGGTCTCAGTTTTGAAGCAAACAGAAAGTATAACAAAGGGATAAGACAGACGAAGATGCCAGTAGCACCTTAATTACCAATTTAAGAACATAGCTTAAGCACTGTGATAGTTAATTTCTTAAAAAGGCACCCCTCCCACCCACCTTTGATCACCTCCCAGTATTAACTGGTGCAGCCATCCCTTGCCTATTAAAGCCTGGGTGGCTCTGGGACTCAACTGTAAGCAACACATTACATCCGAAGTGACGCTGTGTCACTTTCAAGACTAGATCAGAAGAGGCCTTGCAGTTTCCACTTTGGTCTCTTGGAATGCCCACTCTGGGGAAAGTCAGCCGTAATATCTCTGAGAAATTCGCTACTCTGAGACCGCCACAATGTGAGGCAGCCCAAGCTAACCTCCCTGTGGAGGGGTAGATTTGCCTAGGTAGCTCTAGTTGTTTCAATCACCGCAGCCCAGGCAAAAATAAGTTAGTGAAAACCTTGAACATTCTAGCCCTGCTGGAGAATCACTGAGGAACCCAGATGATGGCCAGAATCAAAGTCCAAAACAGATGGCTCCAGTCAAACCAGCTGAGCCAAATCCAGCTATTTCAGCCAACCTTAGGCTCTAGTCATCATAGGGCAGATACAGGTCATCCTTGCTGCGTCCTGTGCAAATTTCCTACCCCAAAACTTATAAACTTAATAAAAATGATTGCTGTTTCACATCATTAAGATTTCTTTTTTTTTATTGGAGCTTAGTTGGTTTATAGAGTTGTGTTAGTTTATGCCGCATGGCAAAGTGAATTAGCTATTTGTGTATATATATGTCCTCTTCATCACCACAGAGCATTGAGTAGTGTTTCTCTATGCTATTAATATAGAGTAGGTTCTCACTAGTTACCTATTTTATACATAGTATCTATAATGTATATGTGTTAATTCCAATCTCCCAATTCACCCCCCTCTCCCCTTTTCCCCCTTGGTGTCCATACACTTGTTCTCTACATCTGTGTCTCTATTTCTGCTTTGCAAATAGATTCATCTGTACCAGTTTTCTAGAGTCCATATGTATGTGTTACTATATGATGTTTGTGCTTCTCTTTTGGACTCACTTCACTCTATATGACAGTCCCTAGGTTGACCCATGTCTCAGCAAATGGCAGAACGTTTCTTCAGAAAGGAAATAATTCCCCTTTGGGATCTGGGATCAAGGGTCCCAGATACACAAAGGGAAAGGATTCTGGACCAGCAAGATGTATTCAGCAAATATAGGAGGGATGATTGTGAGTAAGGTTGTGCTTTCTATGAGACCTATACTTGATATATGCAGTTCAAGAAACAGAGCTCACTGTAAGTTGAAAAACCTACCTATAGAAATTTGAAATTATATTATTTTGATAGAGCTGCCATAACAAAAACCACAGACAGGATGGAGTACCAACAGAAACTTCTTTTCTTGCAGTCCTAGAGGCTTGGAGAAAGGTTTGATTTTCCCCGAGACCTCTCTCTCTGGCTTGCAGATGGCTGCCTTCTACCTTCCTGTCCTCAAGTCTCTGTTTTTCCTAATCTCCTCTTCCTATAAGGACACTAGTCCTTGGATTAGGCCTCATTTTAACTTAATTACCTCAGTAAAGACTCTGTCTCTAATATAAACCAGAATATGGGCTTACTTTACCATCAGGATCTTGTTTGTACACTTGGATTAAATCTCTCATGTAAAGTGACTGTTTTTCTGCCTGGTTCTCAAGTCTTGCTTTCGTGATAACATTACACTTGAGAGCAAATGATACTGAACAGTGAGGTTTGATACTGAGAAGGGCCTGGTGCTCCCGGGCACAAAGCTTTTCTGTATTCCTCATTTCTTTGATTACAGAAAATAGCCTTCATTCAGCCTCCATGACCTTCCCTGAGTTCCAATGGGCAGATTCAAGCAGTTGCTAACTAGGGAAGGGAGGGCATATGAGATCAGGGAGAAATAGTCAAGAACAGCCTTGGGGAAAGGTCCTTGTTCCCCACCAATGTAAACACACAATAATATCTTTGACCTATTTTGCAGCTACTGAAACCCCCTCCAGATGGGAGACGTTAATGATTAAAATGGTATGTTGCCACAAGCAGGTAGACCCCAGAGCAGCTGGACATGAAGGCTGACGATGCTGGCTCCTACTTACTCACCACCAACCCATCAGAAGAATGTCCACAAGCTGGTCATGCCCTCTTTGAACCATTACTATAAAAACTTCTCACTATCCTCTCCAAGTTGGGACACACAGTTTTTTTGAGGCAGGGGTCCACTGTGTCCCCCTTTGCCTAGTAAAGTAATAAAGGTTCCCTGGTGGCTCGGATGGTAAAGCGTCTGCCTGCAATGTGGGAGACCCAGGTTTGATCCCTGGGTCGGGACGATCCCCTGGAGAAGGAAATGGCAACCCACTCCAGTACTCTTGCCTGGAAAATCCCATGGACAGAGGAGCCTGGTAGACTACAGTCCATGGGGTCGCAAAGAGTCAGACATGACTGAGCGACTTCACTTTCTTCCCTACTTCACCCAAAACTCCACCTCTGAGATTTGGTTCAGCACTAGTGTACAGAGAAGCTGAGCTTTCATCATCACAAGTGAGCAATAAAATTAAGAGTATTTGGCTGAGGAAGTATCTAAGAAAAATGTGGAAGGAGCAGACTATTTGCTCTTGAATGCTTATAGTAAAATGGGAGAAGAGAGAGGTGGTTTAAAGATGGAATTGTTCATCAGAAAGGAACAGAAACTAAAAGGTACAGAACATTCTCAGCCTATCCATACTGTAAACTGAGAGGGTCTGTTGAGAAACAACTTTCACGATGTGGCCAAACCACCATCTGATAAGGCAATTTAGTCAGACTTTTAAACAGAAGCCAGGAGCTATGGTTCAATGGAAGAATGACCCTTGCTTCTCCCCAAGGTGATCCAAAGCTCATGAAAACAATTTCAAAAGAAGGGCCACCAGTGCCTGCAGGACCTCCATGCTCTTTGGCCTATGTTAAATAAAATTAATATTTTATGGCAAGATAATAAAAATTTAAATATAAAAAAATTTCTCTGTCCTTTTGTCTCCTCTCTCTCCTCTACCATGCATCGCATATCTGCATTATGCATCAACCAAACTTCCCCATCAGCAGAAATACCTACTTGACCATAAACCATAATCTTTCTTCTACCATCAACAAGACAACTCCTTAAAGGATAACATTCCTTCTTGATCTTGTAAGGGGCCATGAGGATGGCTAGAATTGGGTTGTGGAAATTGTCAATACCACATAATTTAATGTCCAGGCTTCTGTCTCAAAATTTATATAACTTTTATATAATTTATATATATTATATAAATAAAACATATATAAACTTATATAACTGCTCTGACTTCTAATGGGCAAAACAGTTCTCAGATTTCAGGGTCTTCTTCTTCACTGGCACAGAGTGCAGTCACCTGGGAAGCAGGGGACGTGGCTACCTCAACCTAGATTTGCAAGGAAAAGAGTCTCTCAGAGCCACAGGTATGCCATCCAGGCAAAAAAAAACCACTGTAGGAGTGGGGCTACCACAGAGGACACCCCACTAGAGTGGTGCCCAGTAGAACCTGGAGGCAAGGTCATCCCTCAGGCCCTGGGACAGTGGAACTACCAGCAGACAATTCCAGTCCAGGAAAGCCACAGGCACAGGACTGAAACCAGAGGGAAAGGGGCAGAGATAAACAACCATTAAAGAACAAAAGATATAGCTGTTAATGACACGACATAACTGGTTAGAACCCATTAGGCCCAATATGGTGGAAAATTCAACTTCCAGTGAACCCTGAGTCTCATTATACACTCATTGTAATACACCAGCATATGTTAAATGACACAACCATAGGTGCCATGACAGTTCCAAGGCCAACCAAAAAAGGCCAAAAAAGTGGGCAGTGGCCCAATTCCTGAAAATCACTGCCCCTTCCCCAAAATAGTTGGAATAATACCCCTACTCATTAGCCTATGAAATAACCTAGCTCATAAATACCAACTACTGCATATTTTGGGACCTCTCACCTTCTGAGACGGTCCACCCTCTATCTGTGGGGTTTGCTTCTCCAAGGACCGCTCTTGCCTTTTCAGATGAACTGCATTCTGTTTATGGAATATAAATAGAATCTCTAAATAAATCTCTAAATAAATCCACTTCTTACTTATCGCTTTGTCTCTCACTGCATTCTTTCTGCACTGAGGCAAAAAGAACCTGAACTAGGTCCTAAGACCAGGTGTGTGACTTAAAAGGTGGCGGGGTTCAAGTCCCAGCTTGTGTTGTGCAGTTTCAGGACTACGTTCATCCTGTGAGAGCTATGGTGGGGTTCGTGTCAGCAAAGACAGGGGTGTGGGGCCTCCCGAAGCTGGGAGGGCAGGGCAACCTGGAGGCTTAAGGGCCGAAGCCTTGCAGAGCAAAGCTGGGGACCCACACCTCAGTCTAGAAGGCGGGTCCTCTGCCCCAGCACAGTTGGTGAGCAGGACGAAAAAATCAAAGAAGATTCTTACATCTTAAGGTTTCTGACTTGCTCAGGATCTGTAACGCCTCTCTTCTTGCCTTTTGGAGTGGGGATATCTGTCCTGTGCCTGTCCCACCATTATACTTTGGAAGTACAAAACTTGATTTCACAGGCTCACAGCTGAAGGTGAACTGCTGCAGGATGAATCCACCTGGAGTCTGACCCATACCTGATATTGATATTTACACGAGACTGAACTTTAGAGTTGATCCTGGAAGGAGTTAAGACTTCTGAGGCTATTGAATGTATTTTGCATGGGAGAAGGATATAAATTTGGGGGACACTGCGATGGAATGCAATGAGCTGAATGTTTGCCTCCCCAAAATTCATATGTTGAAATCCTAATCTCCAAGGTGATGGCATTAGAAGGTGGGCCCAGTGATTAGGTCATGAGGGCAGAGCTCTCATGAACGGCCCTTATAAAAGAGACTCCAGAGGGTGGGATGGATGCAAAGAGTAGCATATAAATATATACACTACCATATGTAAAATAGACAGCCAATGGGAATTTGCTGTATCATACAGGGGCTCTGTGACAACCTAGAGGGGTGGAATGGGATGAGAGGTGGGAGGGAGGCTCAAGAGAGAGGGGACATATGTATATACATACTGCTGATTCATGTAGATGTATGGCAGAAAACAACACAGTATTGTGAGACAATTATCCTTCAATTAAAAATAAATAAATTAAAAAAGGAGAGACTCCAGAGAGATCCCTCAGTTGTTCTGCCATGTGAGGTTCCATTAAAAAAAAAAAAAAAAAAGGCTGTTTAGGAAGCAGGCCTTCACCAGACACCAGATCTGCCAGTACCTTGATTTTGGACCTCTCAGCCTCCAGAATTGTGAGAAATAAATTCTTTTGTTTATAAGCCACCCAGTTTATGGGCTATCTGTTATGGTAGGCCAAAGTAACAACCCCAGTTTTCAAGATTTTAAGAAATGTGTTTAATAGATTTTACTTTTTAGAGCAGTTTTAGTTTCATAGCAAAACTGAGCAGAAAGTACAAAGTTTCCATTTATTCACAACCAATACGTTGCATCTTTTAATCTGTCTTTTGTTCTTTTATTATTAAAAACTACTGATACCTGCACAAACTATCATTTAAATAGTTGGTTGTCACTGGGGGCTGGGATTCCAGAAGGTAGGAGTTATGATACTGGGGAAAGATGGGATGAGTTAGTATTTGGCCTCAACTGTACCCTCACTTTGGAGTTGCCTAGCCTGATATTTGGGTCCAATGCCAGAGATTCATTAATCTGGAATGAAGAGTTAGAAAGAATCCAGATGATTCTAAGTGTGTCAAGATTTACAACCAAGAAGACAAAGCCATGTTCAACCAAAGTGAGGATGATTCAGTTCCGTTCAGTTCAGTTCAGTCACTCAGTCGTGTCTGACTCTTTGTGACCCCATGAATCACAGCACGCCAGGCCTCCCTGTACATCACAAACTCCCGGAGTTTACTCAAACTCATGTCCATCGAGTCGGTGATGCCATCCAGCCATCTCATCCTCTGTCGTCCCCTTCTCCTCCTGCCCCCAATCCCTCCCAGCATCAGGGTCTTTTCCAATGAGTCAACTCTTCACATGAGGTGGCCAAAGTATTGGAGTTTCAGCTTCACATCAGTCCTTCCAATGAACACCCAGGACTGATCTCCTTTAGGATGGACTGGTTGGATCTCCTTGCAGTCCAAGGGACTCTCAAGAGTCTTCTCCAACACCACAGTTCAAAAGCATCAATTCTTCGGTGCTCAGCTTTCTTCACAGTCCAACTCTCACATCCATACATGACCACTGGAAAAATCATAACCTTGACTAGATGGACCTTTGTTGACAAAGTAATGTCTCTGCTTTTTAATATGCTATCTAGGTTGGTCACGCTTTCCTTCCAAGGAGTAAGCGTCTTTTAATTTCATGGCTGCAATCACCATCTGCAGTGATTTTGGAGCCCGGAAAAATAAAGTCAGCCACTGTTTCCACTGTTATCCCATCAACTGTACCCTCACTTTGGAGTTGCCTACCCTGATATTTGGGTCCAATGCCAGAGATTCATTGGTCTGGAATGCAGAGTTAGAAAGAATCCAGATGATTCTAAGTGTGTTAAGATTTACAACCAAGAAGACAAAGCCATGTTCAACCAAAGCGGGGATAATTAGACACAGTTAAAAAGTGTTTCTTTCATCCAGACTGAGGTTTTTCCCTTTGATTAGAGCTCAACGAGGTTAGTATGTGCAAAAGTGGAAATGGAAGTACCAGTCAGTCCTCACGCCTGGGGCTACGGGGTATCAGATCAAATCGCTTCTCTTGCCCTGGCCTTAGTCACAATATCATAACCGTAAGCTATCTTTTTATCTCTGAGAAATAGCCAGTCCACTTTTTACTTTCAATCCTCAAAGCTAATTTCTTCAAATAGAGTTTTGATTTTCCATTTCATCCTAAAAATGCTTTACCTGAACCAAGGGATGGCTGAGGTTTCAGCAATTCTCTTCGCAGCCCTGCAGTTGTGAATAAGCTAGGTATTGCCTGATGATCTCACTGACATCTGCCTCTTTTCAGTTTTCCATTTAGAAATGGAGGCAGGTGTTGAAGAAATTGGAAAGAGGACAGTCCAGACACCCTTTCCTCAAAATCTCCACTTGTGCCTACAATCCTCTGGATTTCCAAAGCCTGTCATGAATAATCCCCAGAGGCACCATTGAAAATGGAATCTTGTTTTATTCTTCTGAGAACTTTCATCCCTTCCCCCTCCTTCCAATCCAGATCTTCCTGGTTTGGTTAAAGCCATGTTGCTATTGGCAGTATAGGAGTCACAGATTTGAGCTCCATCACCTTCAGGTTTCTCTGAAATCGGCTGGGAAGAAAGTGTAGCTCAGCTGGTAAAGAATCTGCCTGCAATACAGGAGACCTGGGTTGGAGCCCTGGATTGGGAAGATCCTCTGGAGAAGGGAAAGGCTACCCACTCCAGTTTTCTGGCCTAGAGAATCCCATGGACTGTATGTCCACGGGGTCACAAAGAGTCGGACATGGCTGAGCGACTTTCACTTCACAGGATGTGCGCAGGGCCCTTCCCTGGCTTCTTTGTCAGCAGAAACAGTCCACTCCCCATTGCCGAGTCTGGAAAGGCGGATGAGATGAGGGGCTCCGGGCTTCCCATTTTCCAGTCCCATGTCACGTATTTCAAGTCCAAGTTCAGATGTGCTGTATCTGACACCTGCCAAGTCAGGGACTAGCACTGGGGAAGAAAGACAAGATCAGAGGTGCCCTTCCTAACAGCTGTCTTTCACCAACCCTCACTGTTGCCTTCAAGGATTCAGAGCCACCTCCACAGCGTCTGGAGGCGCACCTCATCTTGCACACTGCATAGAAATGTAGCAAGGTGCCAGGACTTCTCGAAACTTCAAAACCCCCATAGTTTTCTGGTCTTAGAAGCTTTTCCCATCTCTCCCTGGGTCTTTTCGTTTTCTTAAATTGAAGTATAGTTGATGTATAATATTATATAAGTTACAGGTGTACAATATAGTGATTCACAATTTTTTGAAGGCCATACTCCTTTTATAGTCATTATAAAATATTGGCTACATTCCCCAAGTTCTATAATACATTCTTGTAGCTTGTACCTCTTAGTCCCCTCCCCCTATATTGCCCCTCCCCCTTTCCCTCTCCTACTGGTAACCACTGGTTTGTTCTCAATATCTGTGAATCTGTTCCTTTTTTGTTATATCTGCTAGTCTGTTGTATTTTTTAGACTCCACATATAAGTGATATTGTCCAGTACTTGTCTTGCTCTCTCTGACTTATGTCACTGAGCATAACACCTTCAAGTTTAGCCTCCCTCCTCGCTCCTTCAATGAGGTTCCACATCCCTAATAAACGAATATAAGAGTGAGAAGGGGATTTAATTGCTTCTAGAGGTCTGGAAAACTCTGTTTCTTGGGCCAAGGCCAAAGCCTCTGATAGAATTGGAAAGTCTGTCTGCATACTTAGGCTAGGAAAGGGGAAAAGTGCCTCTCATTCACTTCAGGAGAACAAATAACATATTACAACATCCTGACTTAAAAACTAACATTAGGGAAAAACAAATATTGTGTATATTAACACATAACATGTGGAATATAGAAAAATAGTACAGATGATCTTATTCACAAAGAAGGAATAGAGACACAGACGTAGAGAACAAACATATGGATACTGAAGGGGGAAGGAGGGGATGGGATGAATCTGGAGACTGGGTTTGACATATATACACTACTATGTATAAAATAGATAACTAATGAAAACCTACTTTATAGCATAGGGAACACCACTCAATGCTCTGTGGTGATCTAAATGGGAAGGAAATCTAAAAAAGAGGGGATATAAGTATATGTATGTCTGATTTACTTTCTCTATAGCAGAAACCAACAATGCTGTAAAGCAATAAAAAATAATTAAAGTATTTAAATTAAAAACCAAATTAAAAACTAAATTTAAAAATATTTAATTAAATTAAATTTAAAAATTAATTAAAAAAAAACCTCACATTAACCTTTACCTCATGCCACAGACCTAACTTGCCCAGTTCAATCTAACCAGCTCATATAGAAGGTGGTTACTTTTTTGCACCCTCAAAGCCCTTGTATTTTGAGTTATTCAATTAGTTACTTTTACATTATCAAGTCACATGTATGAGTCTCATTTTCCTCACTGGGATATTAAGTCCCTTAAATATCAAGGAAATAGTGCTTGCTTCATTCTGCCTGCTGTATAGAAGGTCAGCAATGTTGATTTCTCCTTATATCAGGGGAAATAAAGGCCTCCTGAAATAAAGACCAGGCCCTTAACCCATTTCTCAGCTAGCTGTACTTCTTTTGGATTATTGTATCATCCAAATATAGAAAATACTCTCCAGCTATCTCTCACTTGTTCCTCCTTTCCTCCAAAATAATGAGATGGACTCTCTTTTTGCCTTGATGAATAAGAATGTAGGCCTAAATATAATTCAATTAAAGAAAATGAAATCTCTCATATCCAAATGTTACAATCATACCTGTAAAAATACATGTGGACAAATACGCTTTCTTATAACTTATCGTGTGAATTGGATGAATCACATAGTCTTTAGATGACCCAGACTATTACATGTTCAAACTTGTCTGTAAATTTGCTAAACCAAATTGTCTCTCTTCAGGCAGGAATCCATTCCTTGTTAGGATTCCATAAATAGCACCTCTTCCTCCTCTATGAATAGAATCAAATGTTGAGTGTGCTGTGGCATGGAAGGTGGTGAAACTTCCCGTCTCTTTTCAAATATTGGATTGTGGGTAAAGTTATGGTTTTAGGTGATGGGTCAATAAAATTCTGTCTCAATTCCAGCTATAAGATCTGGGGTTGCTGTTATTCCCCCCAAAGCATCTATTAGAATACAGCAATTGTTACACTGATTAAACTGTTGCAAAAAGAACATTATCAAGGGAGCATTTGAATCATACAGCCAATTTTCAAAGAAAATTCACGTGCAATAACCAAGCTTTGACTCATATCTTCAATTGCCTTCCCCCCCATCCCCTACTTGAATGTCCCACATAAAATAACATGAAATTACTTCACTTTTGCTAAATTTTGTGTTGAGATGTTACCATTCCAGCTGGAACTGACCAAATATTTTAAAGTTAGGGGGATAGACAAGACCTTCACAGACCAGGGATCAAACCCTTGTCCCCTGAATTGGCAGGCCGACTCTTATCCATGGCGCCACCAGGGAAGTCCCAAGACCTGATGTTTAGTAGTAAAACTATCTCTATAAATGAAATAATTTGTTTTGGGGCATGTTCCACTTTACTGCACCCATTCCACACCTTATTACTGCAACTACATCCACATTGCTTCAGCAAATTGGGTGCTATCAAGTGACTTATCAGTCAATTTAGAAAAGTGGCAAGGCTCTAAGTCGGCTAACAGGGCAGTTCTTCACCCTCTCCCATCTGACTGGCTGGAGCAGGACAAGATAAAAAAAAAAGCAACTTAGATGAGTGTCTCGGAAATACTGATATTGATGCTATAGATTCTTTGAATTTCATGTAGACTGACCCTTTTCCCCAATAGAGTAGACCCCTGTCTTGGTTGCTCCACTGCTAGAGTTGTCTAGTCCCCACAGCTCCCATACTTTGTGCTTTGTTGGCAGTGTGCAGTCAATTTAGTTATTAATTTTCAGCGCCCTCATCTGGATTTCTTCCCTGGCATGTGCAGGCCACAGGAACAGAGGATAACTTCTGCCCCTTTCCTGCCTGGAGGTGGCATGCCACTCCATCACTACTCCTGCTGCTCACTCCCGTCTCAGCCTCAGCAAAGACAACCGACTGCAGCTCAGCAAACTCCAGCAGGAAAAAAGAGAGAGAGAGAGAAAGAGAGAGAGAGAGAGAATGGTCTCCTACTCTTCAAAACTTCTTGGCAAGACCTGCCAAAGAAATGCAGCAAGCCCCTTTTAATTTCCACTGGGGCAGGGAAAAAAAAAGAAAAGAGAAAGCAAAAGAAACCTCTGTCCCTCTGGGCTAAAGTCACATTAGGAATGATATCCTTTTGATTTTACCTTCTTAGGGTCTGCATTTTTATTCTTGACGGTGAGCATCTGCTAAAGCAATGATTACCTTTATGGAAAAGGGTAACAGGCAACACAGAGAAAGGTTTAACAGGTCACATGGGAAAGGCATAGGGATGCTTTCCATCAATATTTCACATATTGTCAGCCTCTTAATTAACATTCATCAGATCTTTCTCTTTGTTGACTTTATTTTTATATTTATTTGGCTGCACTGGGTCTTAGTTGCAGCATGTGGGATCTAGTTCCCTGACCAGAGATCAAACCTGACCACCTTGCTTTGGGAGCACAGTCTTAGCCATGGAACCAATAGGGAAGTCCCTTGAGTTTATTTTTATACTATAATATTTTGAGTTTTAAGATAACCTGTGAGAGATAGAGGGCCATGTAGAAAAATCGGATGTTAGGGGTCAGGCAGACCAAACTGTCTTTAACTAGTTGTATAAATAAAAGCAGGTTAGTCTGTTTCACAGATGGTTTGTTCCCTGTTTTACTGAATAATAAAAAAAAAAGTACCTCCTTAGGTTAGAAAAATTCAATTAAGTTATTGCAAGCACTAAATCTGTAAGTACTTAATAGTTTCAATATTTTTTATTTTAAGTATTCATTTCAAATATTGATTAATAATTTTAATAGTCTATTCAGTTGATCATTTTAAAACTTTCACTCTAAATTATCAATTCTAATCTATATGTTTCAGTTCAGTTCAGTTCAGTCGCTCAGTCGTCTCCAACTCTTTGCGACCTCATGGACTATAGCACACCTGGCTTCCCCACCCATCATCAACTCCCGGAGCTTACCCAAACTCATGCCATGGCGTTGGTGATGCCATTCAACAATCTCATCCTCTGTCAGCTCCTTATTCTCCTGCCTTCAATCTTTCCCAGCATCAGGGTCTTTTCAAATGAGTCAGTTATTTGCATCAGGTGGCCAAAGTATTGGAGTTTCAGCTTCAGCATCAGTCCTCCCAATGAATATTCAGGACTAATTTCCTTTAGGATGGACTGGTTGGATCTCCTTGCAGCCCAAGGGACTCTCAAGAGTCTTCTCCAACACCACAGTTCAAAAGCATCAATAGTCCAACTCTCACATCCATACATGACTACTGGAAAAACCATAGCTTTGACTAGACAGACCGTTGCTGGCAAAGTAATATCTCTGCTTTTTAATATGCTGTCTAGGTTGGTCATAGTTTTTCTTCCAAGGAGCAAGCATCTTTTAATTTCATGGCTACAGTCACCATCTGCAGTGATTTTGGAGCCCCCAAAATAAAGTCTCTCACTGTTTCCATTGTTTCCCCGTGTATTTGCCATGAAGTGATGGGACCAGATGCCGTGATCTTAGTTTTCTGAATGTTGAGTTTTAAGTCAACTTTTTCACTTTCCTCTTTCACTTTCATCAAGAGGCTCTTTAGTTCTTCTTCACTTTCTGCCATAAGGGTGGTATTATCTGCATATCTGAGGTTATTGATATTTCTCCCAGCAATCTTGATTCCAGCTTGTGCTTCATCCAGCCCAGCATTTCTCATTGCACTCTGCATATAAGTTAAATAAGCAGGGTGACAATATACAGCCTTGACATACTCCTTTCCCAGTTTGGAACCAGTCTGTTGTTTCATGTCCAGTTCTAACTGTTGCTTCTTGACCTGCTTACAGATTTCTCAGGAGGCAGGTCAGGTGGCCTGATATTCCCAGCTCTTTAATAATTTTCAAGTTTGTTGTGATCCACAGAGTCAAAGGCTTTGGCATAGTCAATAAAGCAGAAGTAGATGTTTTTCTGAAACTCTTTTGCCTTTTTGATGATCCAACAGATGTTGGCAATTTGATCTCTGGTTCCTCTGCCTTTTCTAAATCCAGTTTGAACATCTGGAAGTTCACGGTTCACGTGCTGCTGAAGCCTGGCTTGGAGAATTTTGAGCATTACTTTGCTAGCCTGTGAAATGAGTACAATTGTGTGGCAGTTTGAACATTCTTTGGCATTGCCTTTCTTTGGGATTGGAATGAAAACTGACCTTTTCCAGTCTTGTGGCCACTGCTGGGTTTTCCAGATTTGCTGGCATATTGAGTGCAGCACTTTCACACCATCATCTTTTAGGATTTGAAATAGCTCAACTGGAATTCCATCACCTCCACTAGCTTTGTTCATAGTGATGCTTCCTGAGGCCCACTTGACTTCGCACTCCAGGATGTCTGGCTCTAGTCCAGTGATCACACCATTGTGGTAATCTGGGTCATGAAGATCTTTTTTGTACAGTTCTTCTGTGTATTTTTGCCACCTCTTCTGCTTCTGTTAGGTCCCTACCATTCCTGTCCTTTATTGTGCCCATCATTGCATGAAATGTTCCTTTGGTATCTCTAATTTTCTTGAAGAGATCTCTAGTCTTTCCCATTCTATTGCTTTCCTCTATTTCTTTGCATTGATCACTGAGGAAGACTTTCTTATCTCTCCTTGCTATTCTTTGGAACTCTGCATTCAAACTGGTATATCTTTCCTTTTCTCCTTTGCCTTTTGCATCTTTTCTTTTCTCAGCTATTTGTAAAGCCTCGTCAGCAACCATTTTGCCTTTTTGCATTTCTTTTTCTTTGGGATGGTCTTGATCCCTGCCGCCTGTATAATGTCACAAACCTCTGTCCATAGTTCTTCAGGCACACTGTCTAAATAAAGACAGAGTATTTTTAATCAATCTATAGGTTTATTGAACACTAAAATGTCATTGTCCACATGCCAGCAATGTTGTGGGAAAACTGTCAGTCTCATACAAAACTCACTGAAGGGAATTTGTCAGAAAGAAGTAAAATCCTTAAATTATGTACTTTGACCTAATAGTTGCACTTCTAAAAATGCATCCCATGAAAATAACTGGATGTGTGCAAAGTTATATGTACAAATACTTTTTATCATAGCATTTATACATCTAATTATCTGGACAAACAGGGAATTGATTCAATGATTGTATACACATACAGAGAATGCTGGGACTTCCCTAGTGGCTCAGCTGTAAAGAATCCGACTGCAATGCAGGAGACGTGGGTCTGATCTCTGAGTTGGGAAGTCCATTACTTTAATATATTTACAGGAAGGATGGTGTTTTCTCCACGCTTGCAGATCAACTGCTGCTTCAGTTGTTTAAACACCATTCAATCAGGCAAGCAGCAGGATTCTGAGTTATAAGGTAGGACCAGAGATCCCATGGTTTTGTATCCATAGTCACACCTACTTTCCCATACAGCTGGTCCCTTGGTCTGAGCAATCTCAGTCACTGCATGGAAGACCCCCAGGGTGTTGGGAGTGAGGATAACCACATGAACAGGGCATCGGTTGTTAGCAGCCAGCACTCACAGCAGCAGGAGGATAGGTGCAATGATCCAATAAAAGAGCTCTGGGCAGGAAACCAAAATGTTTAGTATGGCATGTACGACTTCTATAACCAGAAAAATAGAAATAAAGCTAAAGAAAGCTTTTATATTCAGCTATGTGTTTTAAAATGCTGCACTTAGCTACAATTTAAATCCAAGTATTACACGAATTTACATTCTCCTCTTTCACAGGAAGGAATCAATGCATGCGTGCCAAGTCGCTCGAGGCATGTCTTTGAGACCCTATGGACCGTAGCCTCCCAGGCTCCTCTGACCATGGAATTTTCTAGGCAAGAATACAGGAACAGGCTGTCTTTTCCTCCTCCAGGGGAACTTCCTGACCCAGGGATCAAACCTGTGTCTCTTATGTCTCCTGCATTGGCAGGTGGGTTCTTTACGATTAATGGTACCTGAGAAACCCAAGGGCATCAATAGGTAGCATCTAAATTTGATAAATCAAGAAGTAGAATTATAACATATTATTTTTAAAAATTGAAATTAGATCTTAAACATAAACACTCAGATTAGTAGCGGAAAACACAATTTCACACAGTTAAGTGAAATAAAAAGACAGACATCATAAAAGTTGACAGTATTTTTCGTTATAGAAGTTTAACAACATAGAGATTTCAAGAAGAACATTACAGATACAGAAAAACTTCAAGTTTAATGTTTAAAGTCCATACTTCAATCAGCAAGATAAACATTTTTTGTGCTTCATCTGTGTCTCTTATTGAGATTGCCTCTAAAAAATATGAAATACCTGTTTGAAATAAGAATGAATTAACAGGTATGTCCTCAAAGAAGACTCTAATCTATTGGGAATGCCAGAGGAATACTATTCTGTGCTAGAAGGGAGAGAAATTCATACTTATTCCCTCCAGTCCTGCTTTGTTTTTCCTGCTCCTTTATCACATTACTGAAGAAAACTAAGAGTAAATTTTAAAAGGCCTTGATTAGAGATGAAGGAGATGATTAAGTTGGCATTGTAAATTTTAAAAGCTGCAATGAATCATGAATCACAGAGCCCCTTTTTCATCCTGTATTGGTTCATATATTCATCTGACCAAAGTTAATTGATCATCTCTTACGTGGCCAGGACTAAAATGCACAATACAGCAATATCTCCAAACAAAACAGATATTACTAGAGTTAAGGGGTCTGAGGCAGGAGTGTGGTTGGGTTGGTTTATGGCTGCACCCCAAGGGAAGCATGTTGGAATATTTTTAATTTGTTGGTGTCCCTTGCTCATCTGTATAAATCAGTACTGAGGATGCATCCCCAGATGATACTGGTAACATGAAAAGATTTCTGTTTCCAACTCCCGTGGTCTTAATAGGCTGGTTAAATTCCTGAGGGTTTAAGCTGAAAGAAACTCAGGACTAAATGTGTTTGTTTCTGTGCATCAGATAAAATAGCTGTTTCTCCCAGTCTTGACAGACTGGTTCTGCGTAGATGAACCTCTTCAATCGGCCCAGCCAAGCTCCTGATTGTCTCTCAAACCTCTGTGAATGTCCAAGCTGTCTTTGTTTTTTTTTTTTTTAGTGACTCCCAGTAGTTGAGAGTGTGACAAGACTCTTTAGTATCCCAAGGAGAGGATCCCATTCTGCCCCAGATGCAGGCTGATGGGAAGCCAGACTCTCAAGCAGCAGCTGGGAAAGCATGGATGGAGTCATGCCCCTTCCAGAGAGAAAATGGGAGATACTTTGCTTCTTGGAGGGCTTCCCTGGTGATGCTAGTGGTAAAGAACATGCCTCCCAACACAGGAGATGAAGGAGAGGTGGGTTGGAATCCTGGAGGAGGGCGTGGCAACCCACTCCAGTATTCCTGCCTGGAGAATCCCATGGCGAGAGGAGCCTGGCAGACTACAGTCCATAGGGTCGCAAAGAGTCGGACACGACTGAAGTGATTTAGCATACACACACATGCATGTGCTTCTTGGAATACCACCATAGATGCAGGTTTTTAATTTAGTTTTGTTTTATTTTTTGACTTAGCACATTCATTTTTACTGAGATATAATTCACTTAACAAAAATTTACCATTTAAAAATGTACACTTGAGTAGTTTTTATTGTGCAACTGTCACTTCTAATTCTAGAACATTTCTATCACCCCCCACAAAGAAACCCCATTCCTTGTAACAGGACAACATCCCTCCTTTCTCCAGCATCTAGCAACCATTAATCTACCTTTTGTCCAGGGATTTGTCCACTCTGGACATTTTGCACAAATGTAAGTGAACACTAATGACCTTTTACATCTGACTTAGAATAATATTTTTTAGGTTCATCCATACTGTAGCATGTATCTACTTGGTTCATTTTAAGGTTAAATCATATTTTACTGTATGTATATATCACATTTGGTTTATCTGCTCAGACCCTGATGGAAATTTATGTTATCTTCACTTCTGAGGTAGCAAGCATAATGCTGCTATAACATTTTTGTACAGGTTTTGTTTAAACACATGCTTTCAATTCTCTTGGAGATATATATATGGAATTTCTGGGTCATATACTTATTCCTGTTTAAATTTTTAGGAACTCACATTCAATTTTAAGTCAATTAAATAATCATCATTCAGCACTATTTGTCCACTTTCATTCATCATCTACAACCCTTGTGCCAAAGAGAATCTGCGATGGCTCACAGTGAAAAGGAGCTTCCCAGGCGGCTCAGTGGTAAAGAATCGGCCTGCCAACGCAGAAGCTGTGGGTTTGATTCCTGAGTCAGGAAGATTCCCTGGAGGAGGAAATGGCAACCCACTCTAGTATGTTTGCCTGGGAAATCCATGAATGGAGGATCCTCGCGGGCTACAGTTCATAGGGTTACAAAGAGTGGGACATGACTGAGCGACTGAGCAGGAACACGCCTAGTGAAAAGAGGGCTTCCCTGGTGGCAAGGTGGTAAAGAATCTGCCTGCCGGTGCAGGTTCAGTCCCTGAGATGGGACGATCCCCTGGAGAAGGAAATGGCAATCCACTCCAGTATTCTTGCCTGGAAAATTCCACGGACAGAGGAGCCTGGAATGTTACAATCCATGGGGTCGCAAAGAGCCAGACATGACTTAGAGACTAAACCATAACAGCAATGTAGTGAAAAGAAGTACAGTATAATAGTTATTTTAAAAAATTAATACAGTAAAAAAAGCACAAAATATGTAGTATACACTTAAGTGATTCTTAATCTTTTACATCTATGTGCCCCTTGGAGAAGTGTATAAAAGCCATGAACCTAGTTTAAGAGATTATGGCATTCAAGGAGGGAAGACCCTTATATATTGAACGTGGGATAAGGTGGGTTCAGTAATTGTGTGTTCTATTTGGCTTGGAAGTTTCCAGGAGCCAAAACTACTCCTGCTATGCAAAGGAGACCCTGGTCTTTCCAAATCATTTCACAACTATACCCAATAATTACTTTAGACTACACTGTAATAGAGCAGAAAACAGACTATAACAGCATAACTTAAAACTGGTTCCAGGAAATCTCTACTCTTAAAAGCCCATGGGCACAATCCAGTCTTAGAGACATAAAGATTATCTGGAACAGTTCCCTGCCCAGTGCCAGCCTGCCTCTGTATCACAAACACTAGGTCTACTTACCCTGCAAATTAATTGGGGAAGTTTTTTCATTGTAAATCCCTTTTTGCTTCCTATTCCTCATCTCCTGAGGGATTTGAAGAAAAACTGTAGATTATCTCATTTCATATGAACTTCTTATTCCTTCCACTCATGTATGGTGGTGGTGGTTTAGTTGCTAAGTCATGTAGGACTCTTGGCAACCCCATGGACTGCAGCCTGCCATGCTCCTCTCTCCATGGTATTTCTCAGGCAAGAAATAGATGAGATGGGTTGCCATTTCCTTCTCCAGGGGATCTTCCTGACCTAGGGATTGAACCCAAGTCTCCTGCATTGGCAGGTAGATTCTTTACCACTGAGCCACCAGTGAAGCCCCCTCCCATGTAGGCCTTCTTTTTATAACACTGTATTAGTCTGCCTTTTATTCAAGGATAACTTTTAATGCTGATTTGTATCTTTTCACCAGAACCTGAGCACCAGTATTCATTCTGCTCCCTTCTCTGTTCCTAGAACAGTGCTGTGTACAGGTAACTTCTCAATAGACAGTTGTTGCAATGAAATGAATCATCTCAGATCTTGACCCAAAGAGCTGATACTTTTTAAATTTATTTCATGAGCATTCTTTCGTCTTGCTATAGTGAGAAACTTCTGCTTCCATATCCAATGCTCACTTCTTTTCTAAAGTCAATAACTCTCTGTAAATTTTAGCATCAAATCACATGTACAGCAGAAAGACTATTCAAGACATAGGGCACCTTGTCTGCTTGCTATAAAATAACCCAGATCACAAGTTCCTGTCTAGTATTGTTTTACTACTTCCCTGAAGGAAGTTACACATTCAGGCTTTCTCTGAACACTGGTACAGAATTGCCCAAGATTCATGAGAGTTTGTATTATGGAAATAGTCTATCCTCATTTGTCTAAGATTATATATTGCTAACATCTGAGTCTATAAATCATAGATGGTCTTAAAGAGGGATCCTAACTCTTAATGTATGTTTTACTACATTCTAAGTCTAAACAGAGGAGTCACATAAACTATATTTGCCATTAACCTTAGTGGTCAGTGACCTCATCTCGCAAGGTCCCCAAACCATTAATCATTATATCCCACCACTGCTACCCTCCTTACTTCCAAATGTTTTGGATGTTACCATATTTTGTTTTCAGGCCCTCTAACATTGGAGGGCGTAAGGTCCTCTATAAAAGTATTCAGTACATCATTAATCTGAATGTCTTGATACTTGTCATAAGGGACAAAACAATTTTTGTTTTTTGCAATTTCAGCCTGTTAATCTTACCTAGAGGCCTTTGTCCCAGCCTACATCATTTTTCTTGCATATCAACCTTTATAGGGGTTTTTGTTTTGTTAGAACTTGTGTAGTCCTTCCTCATAAATCATCTACTTAGGCCCATAATCTCCTCTTCAGTTAACTCTCTCTGGGTAGTACAAATCAGATTATTACATTATGTATTTGCATAAGTTTTCCAAAGTGCATCAAAGAATTTCTCACAAACACATTCCCATTAACCATTCTCACAGTTCCAGATAGAAGATAAGAAGGAAAACAGATATGTTTAGGCATAGAGGAAACTTAGTCATGGAGCATTTCAGTAAGGAGTGGGTTTGAACCTAAACATTACACTATACAAACCAGATTTGTCAAACTTTACAGGATCAGAGCCACTAGACATGTTTCTGGGAAAAGAGGACATGCTCTTATCCATTCTGCTAGTCTTGAGAATATAGAGTCTCCATGTGATTTCATAGGACAGCCTTGGGTTTCGTCAGAAAGGACTTGCCAGGTGAAAAGACAGCCTTCAGAATGGGAGAAAATAATGGCAAACGAAGAAACAGACAAAGGATTAATCTCAAAAATATACAAGCAACTCCTGCAGCTCAATTCCAGAAAAATAAATGACCCAATCAAAAAATGGGCCAAAGATCTAAACAGACATTTCTCCAAAGAAGACATACAGATGGATAACAAACACATGAAAAGATGCTCAACATCACTCATTATCAGAGAAATGCAAATCAAAACCACAATGAGGTACCATTACACGCCAGTCAGGATGGCTGCTATCCAAAAGTCTACAAGCAATAAATGCTGGAGAGGGTGTGGAGAAAAGGGAACCCTCTTACACTGTTGGTGGGAATGCAAACTAGTACAGCCACTATGGAGAACAGTGTGGAGATTTGTTAAAAAACTGGAAATAGGACTGCCATATGACCCAGCAATGCCCACTTCTGGGCATACACACTGAGGAAACCAGATCTGAAAGAGACACGTGCACCCCAATGTTCATTGCAGCACTGTTTATAATAGCCAGGACATGGAAACAACCTGATGCCCATCAGCAGATGAATGGATAAGGAAGCTATGGTACATATACACAATGGAATATTACTCAGCCATTAAAAAGAATACATTTGAACCAGTTCTAATGAGATGGATGAAACTGGAGCCCCTTATACAGAGTGAAGTAAGCCAGAGAGATAAAGACCAATACAGTATACTAACGCATATATATGGGATTTAAAAAGATGGTAACAATAACCCTATGTGCAAAACAGAAAAAGAGACACAGATGTATAGAACAGACTTTTGGACTTTATGGGAGAAGGTGAGGGTGGGATGATCTGAGAGAACAGCATCAAAACATGTATATTATCTAGGGTGAAACAGATCACCAGCCCAGGTTGGATGCATGAGACAAGTGCTCGGGCCTGGTGCACTGGAATGACCCAGAGGGATGGGATGGGGAGGGAGATGGGAAGGGGGTTCAGGATGGGGAGCACATGTAAATCCATGGCTGATTCATGTCAATGTATGACAAAAACCACTATAATATTATAAAGTAATTAGCCTCCAACTAATAAAAATAAATGAAAAAATAAATAAATAACAAAATAAAAATAAAAATTAAAAAAAAAGAAAGAGAAAGGACTTGCCACCAAACCTCTGGTGAGCATTTCCATGACATTTGTTTGTTGCTGTTGACCCTCGCTGTTCTCATCCTTTGGCCCTCCTCCCTGCATCCGATTCTAGATCACCTTGAACAGTGTGCTCCACCTTGAAACACACAATAGAGAGGAGGTCCAAAGCCCTGGGCAATTTTACCGCTTGAACCAACTTCTTCAGGCTCTCCTCTTGCTGCTTCTTCATCTGCACAATCAAAGTTAGTCATCGTCCTCAGAGGACTGCTGTGAGACTGAAATCACAGAATGTGTGTAGAGTCTCTGGCACTGTGTCTAGCAGGGTACTTGCTAAGGAATACCAACTATGTTACCATTATCATTATTTTTGTAGCTCTTTATTGAATTTGTTACAATATTGGTTCCGTTTTATGTTTTTGGTTTTCTGGCCACCAGGCATGTGGGATCTAAACTCCCCAACCAGGGATCAAACCCACACCCCCTGCATTGGAAGGTGAAGTCTTAACTCCTGGGCTGCCAGGGAAGGCCCATTATTTTTTATCACCAACACTGCCCTGGCTAAACTGCTCATCTGCCAACATGTATGGCTTCAGGTAAACCCTCTTTGTGTCCTGGTGAAATACATGTTAACAAGTTTTGTGTGTCCCCACCCCCTTCCCTTCTCCCCACTCACAACTTCCTTCCTCCCTTAAGGCCAGAGGAAAGAACTTCAACATCCAGATCTCCTCACAGGTCCCTTCACTCAGCAGTGATGCCTCGGGGCTCACAGCTCCCACCGTATCCTATTTAAGTACAAGGAGTTATGATAACCTCTTAGCACCTGGTTCTACCACCTCTGATCCAATGTCTTAAATTTTTAGCACAATGCCTCAACACTGAACTGGGTAATCCAGGGCTTTAAAGGAGACAGAACCCTTTTAAAGAAGCAAATCCATGGCTGATTCATATCAATGTATGACAAAACCCACTGGAAAAAAAATAATAATAATAAAAAAAATAAAAATAAAAAAAAATTTAAAAAAAGAAAAAACACATTCAAAAAAAAAAAAAGAAGCAAAACATGGGTTTGGAGGAGATGCCAGCTACCATAACCCATAAGGTTCCCTTGGGGAAACTATTGTTGCCCTGATGTTCACAGAAATACCTAGGACCATTCTAGCAATTAGCAGTAATAACTTTTTAGTTTTTATCTCTTTGCTCGTGTTAAAATTTTCTGCCTATCCTTAAAGGCCATTGATAGGACATAAGAAATACCTTTTGGGTCTTGACTATTTAATTTCCAAGTGTTTATTCAGTGTACTCCTATAAACTTTATGAACTGGATGGAACAACATAAAGCTTCTACATTTGCATTATGAATTGAATTATTCCAAATAAATTCACCATTATAACCTAATGTAAGGTGTGAATTTACTGCTCAAAAAGATAAAGAAAACAAAGGCAGACAAGCCAATAAAGACTCACACAGTTTATCTGTAAAGTGGACTAGAGTTTAACCAGCAGAGTGATGGTGATAAAAATAATGATATTGATAAAAGAGTCAATATTCATTAGCAAGTACCATGCTAGATATAGTGCAAGATCCTCTAGATGCATTGTCTCATTTCATGCCTGTCTGAAAAGCTCTTTCAGGCATGATTCAAAAAACAATGTTATCCTCAGTCTCCATGGAATAGCGTGGAGGTGCCTTTTGGAGACCAATAATTCCTCTGCAGAGACTGTCCTCATTCTCAAAAGCCAAAAGTTAGCTTGTCCAAGGTCAAATTAAAGGAGGCAGGAGAATCTAAAAGTCATTGTCTAACCTCTTAAATTTCTAGCAAATAGAGCATCAAAAATGTCCTTAATGATTCAAGTTTTAACTCTATAATACACCATAAAAAAAAAGATACCTTTCTAGCTCAAGATCTTGCTTTACTGAAAGTCCAGTTGAAGACAATTTAAGCAGCATTTTCTTGCCTTTATGTTTCTAGTTAAATATCCATGCAATATAAATAAAGATGAAAATATCTATATATGAAGCCATGGGTTCATTTAAACATAGAACACCAGACATTTAAGTAAAACTAGAACATGATCAAATAAAAACTCAAAAAGTGTAAAGAAAAGAAAGTGTCATGAGAGGAACAGCCATTTATAGGAGAAAAGGTAGGACTGCAACAGTGGTTCTCAATTGAGGGCAAGTTTTCTCCCCAGGGGCCGTCTGGCAGTGTCTGTGGACAGCCTTGGTTGTCGCAAACCAGGGACAGGGGGCAGTACTGGCATCCTGTGGGTAGAGAACAGTGATGCGGCTGAACACACTCCCATTGGGTGCACATGACCATCACAAAGGATGGCCCAGCTCACATCATCAACACTGCTGATGTTGAGAAATCCGGGAAAATATAAAATTCCTTCCTTCAATTATATGCCCAATCCTCGAAAACACCTCCAAAGTGAAGATTACACAGCTGTCCTCTGCAGATGAAAGTGGAAAACATGGGGAGAAAATCAGTCATGTTTCAACTTCATTCCTTCTGGACCAATGTGAAGCATCCAGCTGGGATTAAAGGCTGGGAATAGGCAGATCTTGAGGAGACATGGGAAGATCTCAGGACTGGCCCTGGAGAAAAAAAAAAATCTCTAGGGAGGTCCCCTCAGGCTGACTGCAAGTTCCTTTAATCCTGCTGCTCCTGCTACTTGGCATCTCACATTCTAAGTATTCCCCCACTGGATGCTTCCAGTACAGAGGCTGTGCAATATAGATCTTCTGGATGCTTATATATATGGAAGGATAATTACTTTACAGAATTTTGTGGTTTTCTGTCATACATCAACAAGAATCGACCATAGATACACCCTTGCCCCCTCCCTCCCATCCCACCCTTCAGTCTAATTAAAGAACCAATCTGTTATTGGATAGTACTTATCTAGAATACTAAAGGAGGGTGAGAACAAAGATGGAGCATCTTCTTTGTATCAAGCCTGAAGCTAAGTGCTTTATATGCACCATCACAAGAGAACAGTGAAATAGGTACTCTCAGCCCAGTTCTACAGATGAAGCGTCTGAGGCTCAGTATAATTGAATAGCCAACCTAAGATCATGCAGTTAACAACTGATGAAGCTGAAATCAAACCCAGGTCTTTCTGACCCCAAAACCACAGCATTTTCACTTGACCACATAGCTTTCTAGGTTACATTTTGTTTTCACCTATTAACTAGTACGTGCAACCACAAATTCCTGAAGGGCTCATCATACTGATAGTAATTGCAGACATACATCCACTTTGTCTTGACACATCTTGCAATGAGCATCTTTGCCCATTAACCAAATCAAGGAGGCATGATGTCAAACCACCTATTCAAAGTGTCACAGCTAGGAGGACTTTAAAACATAACTCAGGCAGACAAGTATTCCCAAGTCCAGGTGCCAATCAATACCATTTACGTATCAGTATTGTAATCATAAGCTGAAGCCTGACTTGCTTTAATATATCCAGCAGCATGACTGAGACATCAATTCCCTACCTACCTTATTTGACTCGGGATCTGGTCACTCTTATCCCCTTGGACTTCATAAATGCATTGAGTCACATCTCTAAAGATTATTTCCTTATAAGGCATCAGGAATGAGAGTAGATTTCTGTGCTCAAAGAGAAATACTTAGGAGACATAAGGACCTCTAAAAATTGTCATCTTTAGGTTCTTAATTCATGAATGGATTTTAAGAGGTTCATGTTTGTAAAATTTCATACGCGTGTGCATTATTTTCCATTAATTTATACAAGCATTCTTCAAATTCTCAGAGGTAACTATGGTTCCTGAATTAAGAAATAATACTCTCCTACCCTATGGACCTTGCACTGTAAGTTTTGATCCTATTCTATTATCCTGAATTACAATATAAAGGACTTAACTCATTAATACTAGCTTAGGGTACTGGGCACATAAGAACAGGAAGCTTCCTTAGCCCTACAACCGTCTATCACTACACGTCCAAATGTTCTGGGGATGCCATGCTCTTCACCAACAAACCGTCTCATCCACTGGCGCTGGGCACTCACCGATGTTAAACATCTGAAAAATCAATAAAATCTTAGCCCAAAAAGTAACTCTAAGGTGATAGTTTAGATACTGGGAAAGGAAGGGAATATTGGTACCTCAATCATAGCACCTAAGACAGCCATTCTGCTTTACTTTTAAGCCAATCTTTTCCTCCAAACTGTGGAAGACATTTTCTTCATATGGTACTTTAAGCAGAAAATTAAAGAAAAAAAATTTATAATCTGAAAGAGTTGTTGAAAAGGAGGATTTTAATGCTCTTAATACATAGAAGAATTCCTTGAATTTTCTATCTTGAGGTTATCTCTCAATAGATTAATGATGGGTATTTGAATAATTCACCACTATTTACACTCAGCAATTCTCTCCAGTGTGATCTGATCATCTAAAAAAGGCTATATTATCAGGCAAGGAAAAAGTCCATAATATTGGGTTACTGAAATGATTTTGTAATTAGTATGACATGGTTTTCTATAATGTCACATTGACTATGAGCATAACAAAGGACTGGAAATAAATTGAGTTCACAGCATAAGGAGGTCCCTTTTCAGCATATGAAAAAGAAATCATGAAATATATATATCCTGATACCTGTATCAGAATGCCTACTGTTAATTGAAATGTGAGGCTAGGAATCTGAATTTCAGAAATCTCAAGAAAATGAGACAGGCAGTGCGGTAGATGGTATAAATTGAAGCAAAAGCCCCTGTTCTTCACCTCTTCCTCCATCCACACCTTTTCCTATGTGCTTCTGTAATTCTCCCCGTAAATGAAGTAGAAGAAATCTCCTTGCCATTTGCCTTTGTGTTTCACCATGTGGCCTGCTTTGGTCAATAGGACAAAGCATTGGAGACAGTCGTGTTTGGTTCTGATATGAAGCAATAAGAAACCTTGTCTGGTTCTGCTTGCAGTCTTAACCTCTGCATCTCTGTGAGATGAGCATGCCCAGTCTATTGGTCCCAGGAGGAAGATGAGAGACCCATGGGCCTCAGCAGGAAGCTGCCCTCATCTCACTCCTTCTGACTGAGTCAAGCCCCCACCTCTGTAAACATGGCATGAGGAACAAATGCTTATCGTTGAATGCCATGGGTGTTTTGTGCTATTATGCTGTATTGCTGTGGCCACAGTTGACTGATACAGGTGGGTATTTGTTTTGTGTTCCAAGATGACCTTAAACGCAAAGTGAACAAAGTTAACAAATAACACTAGCTGGGTTTCACCTTGAAATGCACCAAAAGTAGGGAAAACTAGAAACAAGGAAACCAGGGGGGAAAAAAAAGCAAAAACATAATAAATGGCTCTTTGAATTGGCTTTCATTTCAAGGATGATAACAGAGAAGAATCCAGCTTTCTCTGTGAAACTCAGGGACTCTGGCTTGACACTTTTAATTAAAAAGACATTAAAAAATTAACACAGAACTCTTCCCACTTTGCTCCAGGGCAGCTCATGAAAGATCTTTGCTTTGCTAGTCGAATGCATAATATCTTCGTCCAGGCCCATCTGCTTCCCCTTCCACAGGAAAGATTGTGAACGTCAGTGCCTCCAGTGAGAAACTGTCCCAGCGAGGCTTAATTTCCTCAGCACTGATAACATAAAAGCAATCTGGCAGAATAAATTAGTGGATAATTTCAAAGCACACATTCTTGATCTTCTGCCATATTCCTGACAGAAATCAAAACAGTCCAAATATTTTTCACTACCAAGAATGGAAAGACATTTATTTGAAAAGGACAACTTTGTTTTATTCTCTAAATAAACACCTTATGAGATGCTGTGTGTGTGTGTGTGTGTGTGTGTGTACGCGCAAGCATGCATGCACATTTCTAGGGCAGAGCTTATAAACACTAATCTATACAGAAATGACATTGCTTCTCTCATGGCTCAGACTGTAAAGAATCTGCTTGCAATGTGGGAGACCCAGGTTTGATCCCTGCCTTGGGAAGATCTGCTGGAATAGGAAATGGTACCCCACTCCAGTATTCTTGCCTGGAGAATCTCATAGACAGAGAAGCCTGGTGGGCTACAGACCATTGGGTTGCACAGAGTCAGACACGACTGAGTGACTAACATCCTCATACCACACACAAATCACCAAAAGTTGATGTTAAAAGTAGATTATGATGTAGCAGGGAGGGGGTGGGTTCCAAGATTCTGAATTTCTGAAAAAACCCTCTGTGGGCTAGTGCTGCTGATCCAGATACCTCTAGAGGAGTGTTCTTTCAGTTCAGTTCAGTTCAGTCGCTCAGTTGTGTCCAACTCTTCGCGACCCCATGGACTGCAGCATGCCAGGCCTCCCTGTACATCAACTCCCAGAGTTTACTCAAACTCATGTCCATTGAGTCAGTGATGCCATCCAACCATCTCATCCTCTGTTGTCCCCTTCTCCTCCCACCTCAATCTTTCCCAGGATCAGGGTCTTTTCCAATGAGCCAGTTCCTTGAATCAGGTGGCCAAAGTATTGGAGTTTCAGCTTTAGCATCAGTCCTTCCAATGAACACCCAGGACTAATCTCCTTTAGGATGGACTGGTTGGATCTCCTTGCAGTCCAAGGGACTCTCAAGAGTCTTCTTCAACACCACAGTTCAAAAGCATCAATTCTTCAGTGCTCAGCTTTCTTTATAGCCCAACTCTCACATCTACACATGACTACTGGAAAAACCATGGCTTTGACTAGACAGACCTTTGTAGGCAAAGTAATGTCTCTGCTTTTTTATGCTGTCTAGGTTGGTCATAACTGTTCTTCCAAGGAGTAAGCGTCTTTTAATTTCATGGCTGCAGTCACCACCTGCAGTGATTTTGGAGGCCCAAAAAGTAAAGTATCTCACTGTTTCCACTGTGTCCCCATCTATTTGCCATGAAAAGATGGGACCAGATGCCATGATCTTAGTTTTCTAAATGTTGAGTTTTAAGCCAACTTTTTCACTCTCCTCTTTCACTTTCATCAAGAGGCTCTTTAGTTCTTTGCTCTCTGCCACAGGGTTGTGTCATCTGCATATCTGAGGTTATTGATATTTCTCCCAGCAATCTTGATTCCAGCTTGCGCTTCTTCCAGCCCAGCGTTTCTCATGATGTACTCTGCACATAAGTTAAATAAGTAGGGTGACAATATACAGCCTTGACATACTCCTTTCCCTATTTGGAACCAGTCTGTTGTTCTTTACCTAAGCTTAATCTCTGTATAATGAAGTTATCCTGAACTTCAGGACTGATTTTTACCACCAGGAGAGAGTATAATGCAGCAGAAGGAATGAAGTTTAGAGGTGATCTAGTTGATTAAGTAAAAGGACTTAAAGCTTGCCTATTTATTTAACTTGCAGTCTATTTTTGGTCACTCTAATACTTATCAGCCTCCATTTCTTTGCCAATAAAAATGGGAATAACCATCATGGGAAAGGAACTAACCTATAGAAAATCTTGCTAAATGGTCATTAGTCGATAATGGGAGTCACCATCTTTCAATGCAGTAAAATTTCAAATAGTCATAATCTCATTTTCCTCAATTTACTAGCCTAGTTTTATGTTTGGAGAAGCATTTATCCTTGTTCTGTTCCAGGTTTGTTTGTTTATTTTGTAATAAAATGCTTTAATCATAAGAAGACATGGAAACAAGACTTTTGGAGATGTCTGTTATATATAACTCTTATTCATCCCATAAAATTTCATTGAAGGGCACACCACTAAAGCTGTGATCAGTGCTTTGAAGTATAGAAAGACAAGATTTCACACCCTCAAGGAAGCTAAGTTCTAGAAAGAATCATATTGCATTTTCCTAGGTGTTACCTCCTCTTGAATTTGTTGAAGACTTCCCAGTATTCTGGGACTGAATATGTATCTTTCATCAGTAAATTTCTTGTGCTTTTAAGAGATATTAGGTTTTATAGAATAAAAAAAAAAAACACTTTTTTTTTTTGCCATGGAAATGGATTTTAGAAGCTATCCTGACCCACTGCTGTGTTGTATAGAAAACCTTAAGAAATATTCATGCCTTTCAAACCAGATTCTTTCATATTTAAGCATTCCTAAATATATCTCTGATAAAATGTCTTTTGAAATTATTAGGACAAAAGGCAAATGATATTACTAAACAATTCTTAGTGTATATTTTTGGATGGACGGGAATTGTTGAACTGATGAATTCTTGAAAATAACTTCTTAGTTCTTGAACCTTGGGCAAATCATTTAGTACCACCAAACCTCACAAAATTCATTCGTAAAATGGAAATAAAGAATATCTACTTTTTATAAGTAGGAGGAACATAATTTCTCAATAAATGATGGCAGTTAGTTGTTATTCCTTGAGCACTTTATCTTATTCTTTTCATGTAAGATACCAGGTTTCTCAAGCCAACAGAAGCTAGAAAAACTGGTTCAAAAGAGTTTTACCTTGTTGTCTTTTACGTATAAGACAATGATGGACATGGAGCTTTACTGTACAGGAAAGTGTTTGTTTTTTTTTAATTAAATTCATTCATTACTCTTCAGTGTGTGAGCCCACTCTCTTCATGGACCCCCAGTTACTTCCTCACACAGACCTTACACTCCAACTAAGATATATGTCTACTTTGTTGTTACAAAGAACCTTTGCCCATGGAATCAGACGGCCCCAACCTCCACGCTGAACCCACCCCTCACCATGTCGTCACTGTTGTGGGCAGTTGCCAGAACTGATAACAAGCCCAAAAGGGTCCTTAAATAATAACAACAAAGCCTACAACTATGGGAAATTGTATAGTTGGAAGGCTTCTCAGGAAATGATTGCAGAGATACAAAATCTAGATCCAGTGGTGTGATATTTTTTCAGCTACAAATGCCAACCTTAGGCTTCTTTAACTTTGTAATTCAATTATAAACACTCCTATTATATAGCTATAGAATTGTAACTAGGTTAAACCCAAAGGTAGCCAACCCATGTGTTATTTTCCAATATTGGTGCATGCAGGTCAGTGAGAATGTGGGAACTCAAGAATTTTTACATTTTTGCCAAAGTTGCTTTCCTTAGTAGACATGCTTTAGATTGTCAGTCTAATCAACTGCCTCCATTTATTAAGCACCTACTATGTCTAAGCTGGAATCAAGATTGCCGGGAGAAATATCAATAACCTCAGATATGCAGATGACACCACCCTTATGGCAGAAAGTGAAGAGGAACTAAAACGCCTCTTGATGAAAGTGAAAGAGGAGAGTGAAAACGTTGGCTTAAAGCTCAACATTCAGAAAACTAAGATCATGGCATCACTTCGTGGCAAATAGATGGGGAAACAGTGGAAACAGTGGCTGACTTTATTTTTGGGGGGCTCCAAAATCACTGCAGATGGTGATTGCAGCCATGAAATTAAAAGACGCTTACTCCTTGGAAGGGAAGTATGACCAACCTAGATAGCATATTAAAAAGCAGAGACATTACATTGCCAACAAAGGTCCGTCTAGTCAAGGCTATGGTTTTTCCAGTAGTCACATATGGATGTGAGAGTTGGACTGTGAAGAAAGCTGAGCACCGAAGAATTGATGCTTTTGAACTGTGGTGTTGGAGAAGACTCTTGAGAGTCCCTTGAACTGCAAGGAGATCCAACCAGTCCATCCTAAAGGAGATTAGTCCTGGGTGTTCACTGGAAGGACTGATGCTAAAGCTGAAACTCCAATACTTTGGCCACCTCATGTGAAGAGTTGACTCATTGGAAAAGACCCTGATGCTGGGAGGGATTGGGGGCAGGAGGAGAAGGGGGCGACAGAGGATGAGATGGATGGATGGCATCACCGACTTGATGCACACGAGTTTGAATGAACTCCGGGAGTTGGTGATGTACAGGGAGGCCTGGCGTGCTGTGATTCATGGGCTCGCAAAGAGTCAGACATGACTGAGCACCTGAACTGAACTGATGTTCTAAATACATATTTATCTTAGTTGACCATTACAGTAACTTTATCAAATAGGTACAGTTTTATCATTCCAATTTACAGGTGAGGAAATAGACCCAGAGTGGTTGAATATAATTTTGTCCAATCAGAGATCTATGAAGTAGTAGAACTGAGATTTATATAATTTCTTTGACTTTAGGGCCAGTACTAGCTCTAACATTCAAAATTGTTTTTTATAACATCACTTTGGTATATTAAGAAAGGGCCCCTTTCTTCCTTAGGAAAGTGAACTTTACTTTAGAATTGATGAAATAGGAAAAATCAAATAAAAAGCAACCTGCAGACCACCTGTAGGTTCTCCTTCCCAATTTTTAAGAAAGCTGCACATGAAATACTTGGTTGATTTGAGTTTATCATACTACTCATCCTCATCCAATATTTAGAGAAATCATGAGCTAATGAACAATAGAATATCAAGATGGTTAAGATCAAGGAAGAGGGCTGGGGAATGGAAATTTCAGAGGAGCCTCAGAAGGTAGGGGACAGCTGAAGACTGGAAGGCTCAGGTAGGTCTAGAAACTCATGAAAAAAAATTCTATATGAAGAAAGGTCTGTCTTAGCAATAAAACAAGAAATCCAAAACAAGGACTCTCTCCCTTAAAGAGATCTACTTTGCTGGGAAAATAGGTCCTTAAGTTCTCTTCAGGGTAGGATTGGGAAGGGAATGTGTACATGTGGTAGCCCCAGGAGGGAGAAATAAGGGGGAAGATGAGAGAAAAACAAGAACCCATGGTAGGAATGGGAGGAGAGGAAAAACACCAAATGGGGAATATACAGGATGAAACGCAGCATGCTTTCTGAGCGGACCACAGACCACAGCTCAAGGCTTTTCAACAGACTGCCAGAAGTATTGAAACTAATGAAGAGGTGGATGCTTGTCATAACTGATGACACATATACATAAAATTTCTATTCTTCAGCACAAGAGAAAAGGACTCGGACTGCGCCAAGGGGTGGGGAGAATTCAACCTTTGATCCTCTGAAATTGTCAGCATTTAAACCTCTCACATGGCCTATGCTTTATTTTGTCTCAATAGCATGGTTCTGTCCTCATCCTGTGGCCACTCTTAGATTATAAAAATAAATACACTGTGGCAAGATTCACTTTAGGATCATATTTATACCCCCTCTGATGTATAGTAGAGAAACTGCTTGATACATTTTTATAGTCATGAATAATTAATACACGAATGTTAGAGCATATTTGGACTCTAAATTGCACTTCACATCTGGTGTGACCTTGGACAATTTATGTAACCTTTCTGGGTCTTTGTTTCACCACGTGTGAAACTGGGATAGTGATAATGGAATATCATTCAGCCATAAAAAAGAACAAAATAATGCCATTTACAGTGACATGGATGGACCTAAGACTATCATACTGAGTGAAGTAAGTTAGACAGAGAAAAGCAAATATACATCACTTATATGTGAAACCTAAAAATGTGGGATAGTCTGCCCTCATAGTACAGCCAGCACCCTATCAGTCTCATAAAAATGTGGTACAAATGAACTTATCTACAAAACAGAAATAGAGTCACAGATGTAGGAAACAACAGACTATGGCTGCCAGAGGGTAAGGGGAGGGGAGGGATGCACTGAGAGATTGGGATTGCCATATTCACACTACTATCTGTAAAATAGGTAAGTATTAAGAACCTACTGTACAGCACAGGGAACTCTATTCAATACTCTGGGATGACCTATGTGGGAAAAGAATCTAAGAAAGGGTGGCTAAGTATATATGTATAACTGATTCACTTCGCTGGACAGCAGAAACTAACAACACTGTAAATCAATTACATTCCAATAAAATTAATTTAAAGTTATCCATCTCACAGGGCTCTTGTAATGATTAAAACAAATCTCTCCATGCATGTATGCATGTATGACATACACACATAGCATCTGGCACAGTACCTGGAATGTGGGAAGTACACCGATCATAGGTGTTAGCTGGTACGTGCAGGTCTTTTTAAAGACCTATTGACTTTGATCTGAAGTCCAGTTCCACAGACTAGAAATCCAGAGCTCTGTAAATATTTCTGCCAGTCCCCAAGTTTGGTTTTCTCTTATTTCTCTTTGCTTCCTTTCTACACCCATGCTTGACACTAGTCAGAATTAAGGTGAGTGTAAAATAGGGTGCCTTCACAACTTCTCTATCTCTTCCAATATTCACATACATACATCAGCAGTATTATGCACTCTTGAGAAAATGTAACTGCTGAGGGTAACAGGGCAGTGTCACCTCACACATCATGGAGCAACCTTATCATTGCATGAGCCCCATCCTCTCTTCCCTCTTCTAGCACCCTCCCTCTGGGGAGGGGCAAGAAAATCTGTTCCCTTAAGTCACCCAAAGCAGGAAAGCTCATATTTATCCCCACTGGGTCCAGCCTTCCACTCTAAGTGCTTTGCCCTACAAATAAGAGTTGTTTTTCCCTACAGGATTCTGGTGAATAAAATATTCTACATTCTGATATGTTATTCTGAATATAATAAGGAACTCCCGATGGTGAGTTTCACTAAGCCTGTAATAAGTTTACCAGGGCAGCTACTGAGACTTTTTCTTCCCTAGGGTTCTTTACAAGGAGATATATATTAATGATGTAGCTGAATGTGTTTCTACAGAGGGAGCCTGAAGTGCTCTATTTTTTCAACTGCCCTAATGATATAAGATCTTGCATTTACAATAGTGGTGTTGGAGCAGTAATCTTAGACACTTGGATTCACCAGAGCTCAGAAAGGTTCAGATACTTAATTAGCTGAAGAACAAAGAAGAAACTGGGTCTGCTGACCCTTAGTCCTATGCCCTTTCTACTACAAGCTCCATTATGCCCAGTGCCCAAGCTCAGCCGAGTAAACCTCTGTAGACTTCTGATTAGAGACCAAGAGGTGCTCTTCCTGATCAAGGCTGACCTCAAAGTTCTAACTCATTTATTTCTATTTTAGTTCTTCCAAAGAGAGAGAAAAAGGGAGAGAGAGAGGAAGATGCTTTTCTTTTTAAATGATGCAGTGTTTGGAAACATCCCCAAAAAGGTTCTTTCCTTTTTTTAAAAATAAATCTCAGGGTTTGGTTTTGTTTGTTTGTTTGCTTGTTTTTGGTGAGGTTACTCTTCAAAAGGACCCGATGCACTTGGGTTGTGCAGCCATCTGCCACTACATGCTCAAGTATTGTGGTTAAAAAAAATCTGGCCACCCTGCCTTTGATATAGAAGAACCACATAGCGTTGAGTCATACAGTGTGGAGAGAACACAGCTAATTATGGGATATGCTGGGCCCAGAGAAGATGTTAACTGCTACATAATTACAACTGCAATCCAAGGGGATGGAGTCATGGAAATTCAGTTAATATAAAGAAGTCAACAGAAAAATACTAAATTCTAAGCCACAGATTGCTGATATATAATCTCCTTCTTAAACATTCTTCCAAATTTAAGATCTGGTTTGTCACCAACGATGTTGATAATCCTACAGCACTTTTTCACCATTAAATGAAATATTGTTTAACAATGCTGTGTTTTGATGACTGGAATGAAGATGAAAGAATGGCATCAGTTTCGCAGACACAAGACCTTGGTTCCAGCCTCAACTTGCCAATTAAAAGAGCAAGAGACCTTGGGCAAGTCACTTAATTTGGAAAGGGGGAAAGAAAGGAGTTAGTTAAGAGGATGTCTGAGGTTTTCTCTCATGACAGAAATAGTCTATTTCAAAAGAGTCACTGATCATCAAGTTTATTTCACATAAGTATTTGGATTTCAAAGACGAATAAGATATAGTCTAATAGCCAACTTCACAAGGTTATTACACTTTCTCTGAAGGTCTCATAATTTAGAAAGCTCATGACAGTAATAGAAACTTTACCTTTGGACATTTCTGCTATTTTTTCCTCAAATTTCAACTCAAATTCTGATGAAGTAGAATAACTTCTCATGAGCAGTGGATTAAGAAGTTGAAAGGTAGAAAAGTAGAAATAAATCTTTCATGGGCAATATTTCACAGCCACATTCGATGATTCCTAGACTGTGTTCCACAACATTCTATTTATACGACAAGAGGCTACAGGTTGAGACCAGTCAAGAAAGCCAAGGCATTTAAAAGAACTCTAGCATTGCAGTTGGTGTATTATACAGACTTCAGTTAAGTGGGCTTCAGTGAAGTGGTAAAGAATCTGCCTGTCAATGCAGTAGACCCAAGAGACAGAAGTTCGATTCCTGGGTTAGGAAGATCTCCTTGGGTAGGAAATGGCAACCCACTTCAGTATTCTTGCCTGGAGAATTCCATGGACAGAAGAGCCTGGCGGGCTACAGTCCATGGGGTCACAAACAGTTAGACACGACTGAGCACGCACACACACACACACACACACACACACACACACACATGTGTCCATGTGTATGTATGTGTATGGAGTGCCATCCCTCAGGGGTAGAACGTGTGCCACAGTGGGGGATCTTAAACTGGGATTTGAATTAGAATCATATTAAGAACATATGTCACATTATAATGTTCTCATTCGGTGGCTCTGTAGTGATATTCTTATTTTTGTTTTTAAAATAACAACTTCATTGTGCTGTAATTAACATTCCATATGATTCACCCTTTTAAAGTGTACAATTCAGTGATTGCTAGTACATTCACAAAGTTGTGCAATCATCACCACTGTATACTTTCAGCACAATCTCATCACTCCAAAGAGTAACTCTGCTACCTCAGGACCATGAGTGAAGTGAAGTGAGTGAAGTCGCTCAGTCGTGTCCAACTCTTTGTGACCCCATGGACTGTAGCCTACCAGGCTCCTCCGTTCATGGGATTTTCCAGGCAAGGACATGAGTAGTCACACCTAATTCCTCCTTCCCCATCCCCTGCCAACCATGTCCTTATATCTCAAGGGACAGTTATAAGAAGAAAATGGGTTTCTTGTCAGATCTACTAACTATTTTAATTCCCAAAGTTCCAGAAAAGTGATAAATAGGTAAGGGCTATGAGTTCCCACTTACATGAATTAGGAGACGTTCTGGGTTCAGGAAAATGCAAAACTGACTGGATAAACACTAAAATTATGATACCACTTGGGACTACAGTTTACTTTCTCAGACCAATTCCACAGCACTTTCAGAAAGTTCTCTTAAGAGACTTTTTCTTCCAAAGACCTCTGTGCTATCCAACTAACATAAATGGTAATAGGAACTATAATAGCAACAGGAACAGACTCTCCATGAGCTCTTGAAGAAACACCTCAAGCTGATCTTTTAACAGATGCCCAGCATCTGTCTTGTAGCCTGCTGGAGATGTGTGAGAGACATTAAAAATTTAACAAGAAATTCAAAGATCCACTGCTTCCCAGAGATGCTGCCAAGGGCCAGATTTCTGGAGGCTGTCATCATTGTTAACAATTGGAAGTCATAGTAGTCACAACTCTGATAATGACATCCCTTTATTGGGAGCTTCCCCTGGAAACAGCAGAAGCATTTTAAGCTGGTGGCACTATACTGTTCAACATGGCATGGTTGATGCATCAGTCAGGACTGAACTCAACCGCATGTGTCAAAAATCCACTTACAGCACATTAACTAAATACGAGTTTATTTTTCTTATGTAATAAGGTCCAGAGAAATGTAGTTCAGGACTGGAGCAGCTACTCATGAATAACAAAACTCTTTCCACTTTCTTAGCTGCACATAACTGTAGTTCTTTATGTTTCCCTCATTCTGCCCACAGCTCAGATGAAGTACTTTTTAATCATCTTAAAATTATGAGAATGACAGTGCCACAGTTTGAGAAGGAAAAAACAAAAAAACAGCAGCTCCTCCAAAAGCTCGAGCCAGTAGACTTTTACTCACACTTCATTAGCTAAAACTAGGTCATATGACCAGGAGAGGCTTGGCTACCAAGAATTCCACAGAGGAAAGTAGAAAGTGTTGCTTCTCTACTAAAAACTGGGTTGCATTAATTGAAAGTGGAAAGGAGGAATATGCAGAAAAATAGGAGTATCTGCCACATGAGGTTTTCTTTTTCTTTTTTTTTTTTTTAACACCCTCATAGCTATGTCTAAGTAAAAAACCTGATCTGAAGTTCATGGGTTTTTTTTGTTTAGGTACAAGATATTACTGACTAGTGCTAATTTCAATTTAAAACTTCTAGTTACTCTTTATGTTACTCTAAGAGGCTGCAACTCAGGGTGGGGGGGATGGAAATATATATAAGTTTGACATTATAAGTTTTTAAGATGAGGGTCCTGCCTCAGACATGTATGAAGCTCCAGTAAACATAATGCTTTGCATAAAGAGGTCTACATTTCTTCTGAAGTATGAATGGGAGGGTTCCAGAAAATGAAGTCAGTTTTACCCCAAAGCCTGGCCAACTAAAGTGTACAGCACCTCCCCAGCAAACCATGCAAAGCGAGCATCAAGTTGCCTAAGAGAACACTGCATATAAATAAGAAGCTCCAATAAAATGTCTTCTTCAAAGTGTCTAAACAGTGAAGGAAAACAGAGAAGAATATTGGAGGACTTTCACACAGAACGGTGGTGCTCTCAGCCACAGACAGTGGGGTGCAGAGGGTTTCCAGCTGATGAATGTAAAGAGAGCATCCCTCAGCATGTTCCTCGGGTCCAGGGAGAAGGAAGCTACTCTCTGTTACAGGCTTAACTGTGTCCCCTGAAATTTACATCTGGAAGTCCCAACCCCTATATCTCAGAATGTGACTTTGTTTTGAACATGACAGGTGTAATTAGTAAAGATGAGGGCACACTGGAACAGAGTGAGGCCTTGATCCAGTATAACTGATGTCTTTATACACAAGGGAAATTTGGACACAGACAGCCACACAGGGAGAGAGACGTGTGACAATGAAGGTAGAGATCAGGACGATGCTTACACAAGACAAAGAACCCCAAAGAATGCTAGGAAACCACCAGAAGCTAGGAGAGAGGCATGGAACTGAATGTCTCCCAGAGTTCTCAGAAGGAAGCAACCCTGTTGAGACCGTGAACTTGGACTTGTAGTCTCCAGAACTGGGAGAGAAGACATTACTATTCTTTAAGCCACCTAGTTGGTTGCACTTTGTTGCACAGTCTGAGCTAACTAACACACTCTCTAAAGAAAGATGATGATAATTGGCTTTAGTTTTTTCATCAAGGCAACAGATCTGAAGGCTACAGACCTAAGCAAATAGTGATTTTCCAGGATATCAACTTTACCCCTTCTGATGGTTGCACAGTCTTACTAAGTTAATCAACAAAAGACATATGGGAACGCTGTGGCCTTGAATTCCAAAGAGTCTCTCTAGTTTGTGTTTATGAATTTCCATATGGGGGGAAGCCACAGTTGGAATCAGAAGCTAAAGTTTCATTCGGTACCATGCTAATTAATTGGCTGAGGAACTTTGGCAAATGACTCATATTCTCTGAAATTCAGTTAGTTATAATTACCTTTAAAATGGTGACAATACCTAGTCCAAAGGAATGCTCTGAAGATTAAATGATGCAATGTAATACACACAGTTCTGTGGATGGCACTTAGTAATCTTTCAAGAAATTTTAATAAGGTTAACACTCCTGTGTTGTATCTACACCAGTTCAGTTCAGTTGCTCAGTCATGTCCGATTCTTTGCAAACCCATGGACTGCAACAAACTAGGCATCCCTGTCCTTCACCAACTACTGGAGCTTGCTCAAACTTATGTCCATTGGGTCAGTGATGCCATCCAAGCATCTCATCCTCTGTCGTCCCCTTCTCCTCCTGCCTTCAATCTTTCCCAGCATCAGGGTCTTTTCTAAGGAGTCAGTTCTTTGCTTCAGGTGGCCAAAGTATTGGATCTTCAGCTTCAATATCAGTCCTTCCAATGAATATTCAGGACTGATTTCCTTTAGGATTGAAATGGTTTGATTGCCTTGCAGTCCAAGGACTATCAAGAGTTTTCTCCAACACCACAGTTCAAAAGCATCAATTCTTCAGTGCTGACATAGTCCAACTCTCACATTCATACATGACTACTGGAAAAACCATAGCTTTGACTAGACGGACCTTTGTTGGCAAAGTAATATCTCTGCTTTTTAATATGCTGTCTAGGTTGGTCATAGCTTTTCTTCCAAGGAGTAAGAGTCTTTCAATTTTATGGCTGCAGTGATTTTGGAGCCCCCAAAAATAAAGTCTCACTGTTTCCATTATTTTCCCATGTATTTGACATGAAGTAATGAAACCAGATGCCATGATCTTAGTTTTCTGAATGTTGAGTTTTAAGGCAACTTTTTCACTCTCCTCATTCACTTTCATCAAGAGGCTCTTTAGTTCTTCTTCGCTTTCTGCCATAAGGGTGGTGTCATATGCATATATGAGATTATTGATATTTCTCCCGGCAATCCTGTGCTTCATCCAGCACGGCATTTCGCATGATGTACTCTGCATATAAGTTTAATAAGCAGGGTGACAATATACAGCCTTGACGTGCTCCTTTCCCGATTTGGAACCAGTCTGTTGCTCCATGTCCAGTTCTACCTATTGCTTCTTGACCTGAATACAGATTACTCAGGAGGCAGGTCAGGGGGTCTGGTATTCCCATCTCTTTTAGAATTTTCCATTGTTTGTTGTGATCCACACAGTCAAAAGTTTTGATATAGTCAATAAAGCAGAAGTAGATGTTTTCCTGGAACTCTCTTGCTTTTTTTATGATCGAACAGATGTTGGCAATTTGATCTCTGGTTCCTCTGTTTTTTCTAAATCCCATTTGAACATCAGAAGTTCACAGTTCACATACTGTTGAAGCTTTGCTTGGAGAATTTTGAGCATTACTTTGCTAGAGTGTAAGATGAGTGCAATTGTGCAGTAGTTTGAACATTCTTTGCCATTGTCTTTCTTTGGGATTGGAATGAAAACTGACCATTCCTGTGGTCTCTGCTGAGTTTTCCACACTTGCTGGCATATTGAATGCAGCACTTTCTCAGCATCATCTTTTAGACTTTGAAATAGCTCAATTGGAATTCTATCACCTGCATTAGCTTTGTTCATAGTGATGCTTCCTAAGTCCCACTTAACTTTCCACTCCAGGATGTCTGGCTCTAGTCCAGTGATCACACCATCATGGTTATTTAGGGCATGAAGATCTTTTTTGTATAGTTCTATGTATTCTTGCCACCTCTTCTTAATATCTTCTGCTTATGTTAGGTCCATACCATTTCTGGACCACTTATTGTACTCATCTTTGCATGAAATGTTCCCTTGGTACTTCTAATTTTCTTGAAGAGATCTCTAGTCTTTCCCATTCTATTGCTTTCCTCTATTTCTTTGCTGTGATCACTGAGGAAGGCTTTTTTATCTCTCCTGGCTATTCTTTGGAACTCTGCATTCAAATGTGTATATCTTTCCTTTTCTCCTTTGCCTTTAGCTTCTCTTCTTTTCTCAGTTATTTGTAAGGCCTCTTCATACAGCCATTTTGCCTTTTTGCATTTCTTTTTCTTGGGGATGGTCTTGATCACTGCCTCCTGCACAATGCCATGAACCTCCATCCATAGTTCCTCAGGGACTCTATCTGTCAGATATAATCCCTTGAATCTATTTGTTACTTCCACTGCATAATCATAAGGGATTTGATTTAGGTCATACCTGCATGACCCAGTGGTTTTCCCTACTTTCTTCAATTTAAGTCTGAATTTTGCAATAAGGAGTTCATGATCTGAGCCACAGTCAGTTCCTGGTCTTGTTTTTGCTGACTGTATAGAGCTTCTCCATCTACAGATAGTATCTACAGATGGTGCTATAGTAGAATAAAACATGATTTCTGAGGCATAATCAACTCTCAATAATCTATAACTATAAGAAAAGGTTATTATAGGAAGTAAAACCATTAGTAACTAATCTAAAAACTATGTTTTCCAAGTGAAGATTTTTATTGTTTTTCATTACAGAACTTATATGTGTGCATGCGTGCTAAGTCATTTAAGTCATGCCTGACTCTCTGCGACCCTATGGACTCTAGCCCCCCAGGCTTCTTTGTCCACTGGGATTCTCCAGGCAAGAATTCTGGAGTGGTTTGCCATGCCTTCCTGAAGGGGATCTTCCCAATCCATGTCTCTTATGTCCCCCGCATTGGCATCAGGTTCTTCACCACTAGTGCCACCTGGGAAGTCCATAGAACTTATGTATGCTCATTATAAAATGTGTAAATGATATAAATATGTATAAGGTAGAATTATAATTGTATATTTCCCAAATCCAAGGCTCAGTGCTTATTTTTCACATTTCTTTATATATGTCTCTGTGTTTAATATAAATTTTTATAAATTATTTTAAACAAAATTGGATCATATTCTGTGTGCTCCCAACAGATTGATTCAGCTCTGTTCAATAATGTATCTTCAACCTTTCATGCCATACATACTACAAGCTCTATCTCAATGTTTCAAATGTTGTATAGTGACTTCCCTGGTAGTCCACTGGTAAAGAACCCACCTGCCAATGCAGAGGACATGGCTTTCATCCCTGGTTCGGGAAGATTCCACATGCCACAGGGCAACTAAACCCATGTGCCACAACCACTCAACTTGCACTCTGGAGCCCACAAGCTGCAACTACTGAGTCCATGCAGGTTGCAACTACTGAGGTTTGCACATCTTAGGGCCTGTGCTCTGCAACAAGAGAAACCACTGCAACGAGAAGCCTGCACACTGCAACTAAAGAAAGCTCACACACGGTGACAAAAACTCAGCACAGCCAAAAATAAAGTAAATTTTTTTTAAAAAATGCTGTATAATAATGATGTTTTATGGATATACAAAATATATTTACTCAAGTTGTTTGAACACTCAGATTTGCCTGCAAATTGTAAAATTCACAACGTTATAATAAATAAAAACTACATTTTAGAAGGGGCTTTCCAGGTGGCTCAGTGGTAAAGAATCTGCCTGCCAATGCCAGAGACACATGTTCAAGCCGTGGGTCGGGAGATTCCCTGGAGGAGGAAATGGCAACCCACTCCAGTATTCTTGCTTAGGAAATCCCACAGTCAGAGAAGCCTGGTGGGCTACAGTCCATGGGGTCGCAAAACAATCAGACATGACTCAGCAACTAAACACCACCACCACTGTGGAGAATGAATCTATTTTCTCCAGTCTTTTGAAAATAAAACAAGGCATTGTTGGAAGGAAGAAAGAAAATGAAAAGGGGAATGTTTATTCATTTATCTAATAATCTTGGTTTATATAACATCAAATAACACATTTGTAGGTTGTCTTGTTGAATTTTACTGATAACTTTCCTGAATGAGAATTAACTGAATTGAGTGGCACTCTCTAGGTCACGTGTACACAGCTTTAGATAAAAGCTATACGATCCAATAAAAACTGATCTTCATTGAACATGTAATGAATTTCATCTCAATAATCTAGTCTCAGGTTTTCATAATTTTTCCAACATTTTGACATCCTGCAGGAATCCCACTGTGAATCACCTCTAAAGCCAGATGGCAAAGCCTCTCAAATGACATGCCCGGAACTCACCCAGGCAGACATCCTAGGATCTTAGCTTCATTTTGCAGATGAAATAAAACAGGGTTTTGACTTAACATTCATTAAGAGAAAGAAGGAAAATATTTTTCTTCTGTGTTAACTTTGGGAGTGTTAAGCAATGCAAACATTTTAGAGGCAGCAGTTCTTGATACCATGCGGGCAGACATTCTGTGCCAAGAGACACCCTTGCTTGGAAAGACAACTCTTCTTTCTCTAGTGGGTCTACGTATACTATGTGGTTTCCATCAAAACTCCGCTGAGAGTTTTCAAAAGGATATTGACTAGCTCTTCCCAAAGTCATCAAAAGAGCAGATTCTAAGAATAGCCAAAATAGTCTGTATCAAAAAAGACAAAACTCAATGTACCAAATCAAAATGTAAAGTGATAGTTATTAAAATATTGGGGTGACTAATGGGAATTGACTAATTGAAACAGAATATAAAAGTCTGGAAATGAACATATGTGTGTGTGTGTGTGTGTGTGTGTATACACATGAGAGTTTATTATGTGATAGAGGTGATAGCTCAATTTAGAGGTAAAATTGTTTGCTACTTAAAATGCAGATAGAAAAAGTAGACATCTATTTGAAAAAATAAGCTATTTATTTCATTATATACACAAATGAAAGAATCAAATATATAACAGAAGCTTCAAAAAGCAGCAGAAGGAAAAAGATTCTAATAAGACTATTAACAAATTTTGGGCTGATTTATGAACAGAAAGCGCTGGGCCATGTGCTCAGTTACCAGTCCTGTCTGACTCTTGGCGACCCTACGGCCTAAAGCCTGCCAAGCTCCTCGGTCCATAGGATTCTCCAGGCAAAAATACTGGAATGGGTTGCCATGCCCTCCTTCATAGGATCTTCCCGACCCAGGGATCGAAACCACATCTCCCGCATCTCTAGCATTGCAGGCAGATTCTTTACCTGTTGAGCCACCAGGGGGGCCTAGATACACACACACACACACACACACACACACACACACACACACACACACACACACACACACACACACACACACACACACACACACACACACACACACACACACACACACACACACACACCCCAAAGTCTTTTTAAGTAAGACACAAAACTCAAAGGATACATATACAAACATTGATAGATTTTACTAAATCTTTCAAATTAGTTACTTTGAAAAATATCATAAAGATTCTTCAAAAAATAAAGAAAAGTGGGGGAAAATATTTACAAAAACTATCAACACTCACAATATTAACAGCTCTTACAAGTCTAAGAATAACATATTGAAACCACTGGGGAAAATGCACAAAGAATTTGAATAGACAGTTCAAAAAAAGAGAGAGCAAATCATCAATAAATATTAAACAATATTCATCCTTGTGGTTACCAAGGAGCTAGAAATAATTAAAACAACACTAACATGACATTTTCACCTATCAGATATACAATAATTAAAAAATCATATCTAATAACAACAAAAGTGTAGGAAAATGGACATTCAGCACTGGATGCAAGAGAACAGCCTTTTCACAACATGATTCTATAGTGTTCATCACATTCAAATGCATTTATATTTTGGCCCAGTAATCTTACCTTCCAGTTTCTCTCCCAGAAGCCCACTCACAATTGCTGAAAGATATTTGTGCAAAGGTGTTGCTGCTGCTGCTAAGTCACTATTGCACCATTATTTTCTAAGTTACCCGTGAAGCACATGCCAACTACATAAAACATGTTAAAATTTAAAAAATGATTAATGGGTGACTAGAAGGCTCAAAGGGACAAAAATAGCAAGGAGAAACCTGGCTGGAGTGAACGCTCTACAACTCAGTTCAATAAAAAGGCTGGAGGAGACACAGGGTAGAAAGAAACCATGTTTTTTTTTCAGACTCTCTCATTTCAAGAAAGATCTAAACCTTGTGTATAAAATATTAGAATCAGATTTCTGTTTTGCATCCTAATTGTGTTTCTTTTCTACCTGAAGTCAAGATGCTCCTTAAGAAATCTTAAATGAATAAGAGGTTTTACATCAGTGCCTTCTAGTTCTAATGTCCAAAGCTAAAATGAATAATGACTGTCTTCAGCTGAAAACACACTCTTTCAGGGCACTAAACAAAGTCACATATTTACTAAAGCTAAGAGGCAAAGCTATCATCAAGGAAACATTGCTCATCGGGCCAGAGTCAGAGTTGTATCCTCACCAATAGACGTCTATAATATTCTTTTCTCTGCTTTTTGCTAAAGGTTCATGCAGTTCGAACTTCTACAGCCATGTTTATCTACCTAATTACATATTGCAACCTGCATTTGGAAGGCTAGTTCCATTTCATTACAGCTTCCCACAGACAAAACAAAAATATTTGTTTAAACTCATCCATTGAACCAAAAAAGTGACTACTGTTTTCCTATTCAACTGATACCAATATTGAATCTGAACACTAAAATGATGAAAGATATTTGTCTGGCTGAACAGAGAACAAGAGATCTTAGGCTCAAAGTACATCACCACATCCTTCCTTCAAAATGGGTTCATAAGTAGTATGCAAAACTCAGTTTTTGTATCACTGGGAAGACACTATTCTATTCCAAGTCCTTTTAACCAGACACCTGCTTCCAACCACTAGTGATGCTTAAGTCTTTCTCACTTGGCTTACCCTATCTCCCCAAACCAAAGGAGTAGGTCTATCCCAGGATGGTACATGCTTCATTAACAGTTAGCATTCCCACAGATCCCTCTGGATCCCTATCATGGTATATTCTTTTAGAGCTTCTTGCAAATAGAGATTCCACTTACCTGCGTTATGAGGTATTGGGTATCCAGAAAGAATGATTAAGGCTTAGGACTTAAAATTGAACTAGTGAAGGCAATCACAGCTCTGCCACGTCACTTGTGTGTCTGTGAGCATATTACTGAAGCTCCTTCAGCATTAGTTTCTTTATCTGTAGAATGGGAATAATAAAAGCACTTGTAGGGTTGCCAAGATCATTAAGTAGACTAGTATGGTGTCTGGCACATAAAAAATACAAAATATTTACCTCTAATTGCCATATTCTCATTATCTCCCTGCACACCCCTGCCTCGGACATACTTAGAAAAACATGTTACATAAATTCCCAGGAGGCCAAGGGACTGCCTACAGGTTTTCCCAGGATGTAGGCAAGTGTACACAGTACTGAAGGCAATTCCACCGAGCAGGAGGTGAACTTCCTCCCAGGCCCTAGGCATGCCTGCCTCTCCATTTCCTATTTTGCTTTATGGAGATCCAGATAAAAAGGACACCGATTCCATGACTCTAAGCCACTGTGTACACGTCTATGCTTTGTAAAATCAGCCTTTCTGTAACCCTAGTTGTGCATGCATGTGTCCACTGCTAGACTGTGAACTTGAAGCAGGCACCAAGTTACCTTCCTCTTTGTATTTCTCTTGGTGACCGCCTGGTACCATGTCTGGAGAAGCAGCATGCATGCTCAGTGGTGTCCGACTCACTGCCACCCCATGGACTATAGCCCACCAAGGCTCTTCTGTCCATGGAATCTTCCTGGCAAGAATACTGGAGTGGGTTGCCATGCCCTCCTCTAGTGTCTGGAGAAGAGTGAAGGCTAAATAAAGAATGAATGAATAGTTGTAATATTTATCAACAAGACAACTGAACCAGCTCAAGGCAAAAGGGAATTTGCCTTGTTCTTTCCTAGCTCCCTTTTCCCCAACTGTAAGGATATTCTTCCTTTGGTTAATAATGCCTTCCAGCATGCCTTAGCTTGTCTCCATCTGTGTTTTGGATTCCTTCCTTCCATCTCTTTGTATCAGAACTAACTTTCTCTCTGTCAAATGACAATCAGGTATGAATGCATTCATTAATCAGGTAGGCAGCCCCTAAGACAAGGTACAAACAAAGGAATGTAACAAAAAGTTAAAAATCTTAACCCAAGGAAAACTTGTGTGTAAAGAACTTAACATGAGTCACTAGAAGGGGACAATGTCTAGTCTCCTCCCTGACAGCTGAGAGAAAGACAACTTTTTATTTATTTTTCAAGAGGCTTTTTAAAAATAACAATTTAGCTGCTTTACAATGTTGTGCTAATTTCTCCCATACAGCAAAGTGAATCAGCTACACATATACATACATCCCCTCTATGTCACCATAGAGCATTGAGGAGAGTTCCCTGTGTTATACATCTCATTAGTTATCTATTTTATACATAATAGTGTATATATGTATTTGATCATTCCTTCTCCTTGGAATCCTGATGATTTCTTTAAGTGACTCTGAGAATAGCTGTTGTACACATAGAATGTGAACAAGTCTGGCCAGCCTGCTGCTGCTATACTAATTTATCTTTTCTCTTTTTTTTTCCAGAGCCGTACTCGAAAGAATCAAAGTCCATGAAGAAAGTACTCTGAGAACAGCTACTGCTGCGTTTGCAGAACTGTTTTTCAGAGGAACTAGAGATAGCAGAGGGGTTATCGAGTTCAGGTGTCAGAAGCAGCATTATTATGAACACAATCAAATGTTTGATGTCTTTGAGTAATCGCATGTAACTCCTCTACATAGTCAATGAGTAACATGACCAAAGACCGGTACTTTCCCTCACAGTTGAAACCTCCAGCTAAATCAATCACAGTAGTTCTATGAGAAAGGGAGGGGAAAACCCCCTAATAACGAGCCAAGAGATTTTCAAGGCTAACAGAGGAAGTAACTGGGGGAAGTGGGGAGTCAGAATGCCTAGCAAGTCCATTGCTTTTCTGATGGCATCTCCTATGTGCTCTGAATCATCTCGGACTGGAGAGTGTATTGCATTACATTGATTCCCTTTATTTGATTAGAGTGGAAACTGCATGAGGATAAAGTCTTACCTGACAGAGCAGGAACAGTGGATCTGGTGAGTCAGGTACCTGAGTCTGAGTACAGTGTCGGCCATTATATCTCCATAAATTTGGATTAGTTATTTCACCTCTTTGGACTTTCAATTTTGTAAACTGAAGACACTATTACTATCTTCCTCATAAAATCATTGTTGGTATTGCTTGTAATAATTAATCCATCTAAAACCCTATGTTTATGCCCAGGTAAAATTACTGATGATCAATAATTACCAGCTGCTATTGCTGACCACTGCTGTCCTCCAAGTACAGAGCCCAGTACACAGAAAATTCCCAAGATAAATTTAATGTCAGTGCCAAGTGTTGTCCCATGGAACTGCTATGTTGGTGAATAAATGAAATAGTCTGGAACAATCATGTCATTGTATCATCACACCTCTGCTTACATCATCAAACAATTCTATTCTTTATTCACTGAGTAGATTGCATGAAATTTTGTAGCAGCTCTATAAGGATAACAGGAATTTAAAATATGCCAAGGGAGTTATTTCTTTCTTCAACAAATATTTTTGAAACAGATACAGCTTTCCAAAAATGAAAACATTACAAAAATGACAGAAAGATAAAATTTCTATATCATTCTTATTAATAATAACAGTCTATAATTATTACCCACCACCCAATAAGCATGGTGCAAGGCTCTTTATATCTATTAGCTCATTTTATGATGACAAAAAATGGCAAGATCATTATTATGCTCATTTTAGAGAGAAGAAAATTAAGATGTAAACAGACTCAATAACTTGCCTAACACTTTTCAGCTAGAGTTTTCCAAAGCTGAAATCTCTTCTGTATTTCCAAAGCCTATTCTTTTTCTATCTTGTTATTATCCCTCTTTTCAATATCTTACTATAGTATCAGGCAGAATGAAATAAGTACTGGCGGTATGTGTAAATTATGTGTAAATATTGGAGGTATGAGTGAATTATCATGGAACTCCTGAACTCTGGGAAAGAAAACAGTGAATTTGAATGGTAGAGAATGAGGGGTGACCTTAATCAGGACATTTTAAATAAACCATATAAGATAAGGGGAAACAGGAGGAGATGAAGGGAACTTCAGGATGTGAAATCGTATCAGTCAAGCCTAGCAATGTCACTTCACAGGGTAGAGTAACTGTGTGCACAAACTTAAAAAATAGGCTGCAGGTAGGTTCAGACTCTATCTAGGTAGGGGTAGAATGACCAGAGTGTCGGAAAAGACTGTTCTTTAAAGTATGGACACAATCTCCGCATATTTACAAACTTTACTGCATACCTGAAACACAGATGAACTTGGACGCTATCTTTGTTTCATAGAATCATCACGATCAATATTTGAGTGGGTTTGACTTAATGATGTTTTACAGTAACATATGGGCTTCCCTGGAGGCTCAGTGGCAAAGAGTCCACCTGCCAATGCAAGACACAGGTTCAATCCCTGGGTAGGGAAGATCCCTTGGAGAAGGAAATGACAACCCACTCCAGTATTCTTGCCTGGAGAATGGACAGAGTCTGGTGGGCTACAGTCCATGGGGTTGCATACACACACACACACACACAACTATGAGCGGACAATGTCTAAACAATCATACCTTGGTCATTCATTCTCTCCACTCATTTTCTGACATAAGGCAAATTACCCACAGATTATTCTCAATCCTACAAATAATTGATAAGCAAATACATAAGGTGAAATTTGTCTGGTGCAAGACCTAAGGGAGAGAGAGAGCACTTGCTTTATCAATGATTCCAAAGCAGGTGTTTTAAGAGGAATACAGGGTTTAGAAAGTGGCAGGCTTGGGCATCAATATACAGCATGAGAGAGAGCAAGTTCATAGGACTGTGGGCCTTCAAGATGGTCTGCTTATCCCAGTTTTATAGACAAAAGGTTTCTATAACCCTGGACTTGCACCAGAACCCAGCACCCCTGTTGCCCTAGGCCATCCTACCACTTCATCCTTTAGCTGTTCTGAAAGCAGTGGCTGCCGCTGCTAGAATACATCCCGTTTGCCTCTAAAAGGAAGGCTTTTTTTGGCTACAGCAGAAGGAAAGTGGGAAGATAAAACAAACTTTAATTCATCTGTTCTTACTCATAGGCTTCCCATCAAGGGTGGGTTTTATCCTTATTTAGAATCAATACTAAGTAAAGAAAGTATAAATATACCAATTGAAAACCTCTTTCTGTGGATGCCTCGGCAGCCACAGCTAAATTGCTTGAGGTTTACGGACACCATGCATTTTCCCCAGCACTTATTCTGAAACCCTCAAGTGTTAAACTCAATCATTTCCTGGGACCCTTAAGAGAATGGAATCTAAGATCTGTTAATAGGGGGTTTTTATTTATTTGTGTTTGGGAGGGGGAGGGGGGACTGTCATTCTGGGACAATTAGGTAAATCCCTAACAGACCAATGGAGTTTTTGAATCCTAATTTCTTGTGTTCAATATTTTTCCCCAAGAGATAAGAGTAACTATATTTAAGTTGAGTAGTCTGAGAAGATTAGGAGGATCTGGGTGAAACTGACAAATTTCCCCTGGGCATTTCCCATAGGTTAGCCTTGTGTCAAGGGATTCAACCCTCAGAGATCTCCTAGGGTTGCTGTGTGCCACTATAGGACGTGGTACAGACTCTGAATCAGGTGACTTTGACTCTAACTACTACTACAACCCAAGAGAAGGTCAATCTCCAAAGAAAGTTTATATTCTTCATGTGTAAGATAGAAGCCTTGAACTGACACGTCCCTTTAGAGCTCTTCCAGCAGTGATCTATTTCACTGAGGGGTTTTTTTCTGGCAAACACAAAATGAGCCACAAGATAAATGCTCAGAGCCGAGTATTTTTAGAAAAAAAAGAAAAATGCATGTAGAGAATGCACCTAAAGAGTTTTTCCACCTCTATTTCTTCCCTAACTTAGAAAACCTGAAATCCTTTGACTGGTGCAGATTCTGGGTCAAGAAGTCTCAAGTTAGATTCATTTTTTTTTAGGAAAGCAGGGGTGGATTTATCTTCCTAGTAGGTGAAACCAAAACAACCGTGAGTGATAAGCCTAGATCTTGGGCTACTCTCCAGTCACTTTTCCACTACATTATGCTACCTAGATTTTTTCCTTCAGTCTTAAAAGAAAGAAAAACATGAAATGACAGGCAGCTGACTTGGAAAATGTCAAACTATTGTCTCCAGACTTTCTAAAAACTAGTCCTGGAAGATATCTCATATAAAAATGTTTTTGAGGTGCAAAACATGTGGGATGTCAGAAAACTCATCTCTCTCTTGGAGTTTAGAAAGTTATCGTTCAAAAAAAGCTAAGAAAGATCCTACTGTGGAGAAATCTGCATATATTTTCTTAAACTACCATGCCATAATTTATTTGGCCAATGAAGACATACTCTACACAAACCACCAATTATTATATCTGATCTGCAAAGACATAGAAGTGATCATTTGTGTAGATCATTTTATCTGTACAGTTAAGTGACCATGTATCCCATCTTAGTATGTGCCCATGCTAAGCTCCTTTTCCTAATCATCTTCATTCAGCACACTTTTTTTATTTTTCTTTTTGTAGTATTTTCACTTTATTTAACAAAGATATTCAGCATTTGCAATGGACAATGCATAGAAATTTTTTAAATTTTATTGGAGTATAGTTGATTAATAATTTTGTGTTACTCTCAGGTGTCCAGTAAAATGAATCTGTTACACATATACTTATATCCACTCTTCTTTAGATTCTTTTCCCATATAGACCATTACAGAGTATTGGGTAGAGTTCCCTGTGCTAAACAGGTCCTTATTAGTTACCTATTAGTTATCTACTTTATATATAGTAGTATACATGTGTCGATCTCAATCTGCCAGTTTATCCTTCCCCCTCTTACCTCCTGGCAACTGTAAGTTTATTTTTTACATCTGTAACTCTATTTCTGTTTTGCAGATAAGCTCATTTGTACCTTTTTTTTTAGATTCCACATATAAATGGTATAATACGATATTTGTCTGTCTCTATCTGACTTACTTCACTCAGTATGACAATTTCTAGGTCCATCCATGTTGCTGCAAATGGCATTATTTTGTTCATTTTTATGGCTGAGTAATATCCTATTGTATGTATGTGCCACATCTGCTTTATCCATCCCTCTGCTGATGGACATTTAGGTTGCTTCCATGTCCTGGCTACTGTAAGTAGTGCTGCGGTGAACACTGGGGTGCACGAATCTTTTCAAATTATGGTTTTCTTCAGAGATATGCCTCAGAGTTGAATTGCTGGGTTATAGGGTAGTTCTATTCAGCTTTTTAAGGAACCTCCATAGTGACTGTACCAATTTACATTCCCACCAACAATGTAGGAGGGTTCCCTTTTTCCCACACCCTTTCCAAAATTTATTTGTAGATTTTTGATGATGGCCATTCTAACTGGTGTGAACTGATATCTCATTTAGTTTTGATCTGCATTTCCTTTATAATTAGTGACACTGAACATCTTTTCACATGCCTCTTGGCCCTCAGCACAGTTTGTTTTTTAGCACAGTATTTGACAATCTGATTCAGTTGTTTCTGCATTCCAGCCTTTGATATCACACCTCTGTATTCCCAAAATTACTGGGCATAATATTGGGTAAGATGTTATGGAAAAACTCGAATGAACATTTTGGTCAACCCAATGCTTGCAGGTCATGGATACTCAAATACTTGTGATGATCCTTTAACTGACCTTTACAAAACTTACAGCCATTTTAATGTGACTGCTCCATTTGATCACATATATTTGGCCCAATTGACTTCTATAGTCCATTGGTTTTGCAGCATACTATCTAATCATGTACACCCAACCTTTCATGTGTCAGTAAGACGAGTGTAGCAAATCTAATCTTTGCTTAAATATAACCCAGGAGTAAAAAGAAGCCACAAGAATCCTCCCTCAAAGCCAGTACACACAGAGAGGGTCAGCAGTTAAAGGCGCATGGTCATCTGACCAGTGACCTATCTTTACCCTTGGGAGCTGGTAAAGTTCCAGATAAGCCCTGGTGAGGAGGGTAGATGGTAAGGCGGAACGAGTCCAGACCAGAGTGGCCAGAGGGTCCACGCGGCCTGGAGTGGCTCCGTGCAGTCCTGCCCAGCTGTAGGCCAACATTGGTTAGAGCCCAAATGATAGGGTCACAGCCAGTAACAAGTAGCAGATACCAATGGGCACAGGGAACCACACGTAGCCACATGCACAAATCGATCAGAAGGAGCAAAAACAAATCATTTAAGATGAAATATGTTGGTGGGGACAAATGTGTAAGTAGAAAGAAATTGGAACCCTTGTTCACTGTTGTAGGCGTGCAGCATGGCACAGCCCCTATGGAAAACAGTATGGGAGTTCCTCAAAAATTAAAAGCAAAAAATCATGTGATCCAGCAACCCCACTTTGGGGTATCTATCCCAAAGAGCTGAAATCAGGATCTGAAAGCAATATTAATGCAATATTCACAGCATTATTCACAATAACTAAGCTGTGGAAGCAACCTAAATATCTACTGACAGTCAAATGGATACAGAAAAAGTGGTATTTACACATATAAAATAGTATTCAGCTTAAAAAAAAATAAAATTCTGCAGTATGTGACAACATGAATGATCCTTGAGGGCATTATGGTAAATGACATAAGCCAGTCACAGAAAGATAAACACTGTATGATTCCATTTTTATGTGGTATCTAAAATAATCAAATTCATAGAATCAAAGAGCAGAATGATGGTCACCAATGACTGAAGGAAGAGAGAAATGGGGAGTGACTAGTCAGTGGGCATAGTGTTTCAGTTAAGCAAGATGAATATATTCTAGAGACCTGCCATACAACATTGCACTCTAGTCAACAGTAATGTATTTCACTCTCAAGAATTTGTTAAAAGGGTATATCTCACGTTACATGTTCTTACCACAGTAATGTTTTTAAAAATAAAATATGAAATAAAGGTCCTTGAGTATAAATAAACATTTATAAATAAATAAATAAAATACCTATAGGTATTCATATATTGCATTATTATTCTGACTCAGTGGGCTCTGAATAAGAGGGTTTAGTTGAGTGAATAAGAGTGTGTGTAGACTGGAATCTGACATACTGTGTTCAGAATCCTCTTGATTTCTCAAAGTTATAAGAATAGAATTAAATGTAATTATATAGGGCATGTAGCATAGAGGCAGCACCTAACATATACTAAGCATATTTTGAACATTTTTTAAAATTATGATACAGGGCACCCTAAGCTGGTGCTCTGTGACAACCTGAAGGGATGGGGTGGGGAGGGAGGTCGAAGGGGGCTCAGGACGGAGGGGACACATGTATGCCTATGGCCGATTCATACTGATGTATGTCAAAAGCCATCACAATATTGTAAAGTAATTATCCCCCAATTAAAATAAATTAATCAATTAATAAAAAATAGAAAAGTGTGAAGCCCCTATAATTTTGTCATTATTAACTGGTCTTTGTTTAAAGTTTATTCAGTTGCTCCTCGTACATCTGTTGTGATTTCTTTCACTTTTCCCTTTTGTTTCCCTCCTCCTCTCTCTGATATCCTGGGTCTTATTTCTTCTGTTTCTGTTCTCTTATACACCAGGTCAACCATAGTCTTTTAAAGGTCTGCTTTCCGTGTGTGGGTGAGAGAGAGACAGAGACAGAGAGAAGAAGTGGGGGAGAGAGAACATGTAGAAAGGATGGGCAGACAGAAGTGGGCCATGGAGTGAAGGAGGGTCACAGTAGCTGCTGCGCATCTCAGAATCTGAGGAACAATGGCGTACAGACCATCTTCCCTCCCCCACAAAAGCGCCATCATCCAGTCTCACTGCTCTCCTTCTGAACTCACAGACAGGACTTAGTGCTTCCACATGGAGAGCACTCTGCTCTTGGCTTAACTGCCTTTGATTATGATAAGGGTGCACAGCAACCACAATCCTTAGGTATCCGTCAGGCTACTGTCCAAGACACACTGACTCCTTTTATTAACTGGAAATTATTTATGTAACAAATATTTTCCAGAAATCAAATGACAGCTACTAATTTGAAAAACAAGCAAATTCAACTATTTAGCCAAAGTGGCTCCAAATGACACATAGTACGCATGCAAACATCTCTAACAGACATAAACAATTTTTAAGTAATCTTTTTAAAATTAAATAGAAAATATAGACAGGAAAAATACACAAATTTCAAGGTTACAGCTTGATAAATTTTCACAAGGGGTGCACACCCATACAACTATCACCCTGACCAAGAAATAGAACATTTCAAACACTCCAGAGTGCCTCCATCTTTCAGGCACCACCCCTCCAAGGGTCCCACTATGCCGAGTGCCAACACCATAGATGAACTGCCTGCTTTTGAACTTCACTGAAATAGAGTTAACAGTCTCTAGTCTCTTGTGTCTGGCGTCTTCTGTTCAACATAGGATTATACAATTCATTCAAGTGAAAATGTAAATTAATTTCAATAATGAAAATTTAGCCAATGAAAATTTGAATTAATTATAATTCTGAAAACTTTAAAGAGTATATCAAGTATGAAAATGTTCATATCCCTTGATCCACTGATTTTATTTCAAATAATCCATCCCCAATTTTTTTAAACAGGTGAGAATTTACATTCTGAAATGATTACTAAAGGTATATTAACTTTGATGAAAATTCTAAGATGGGAATAGTTCAAAAAATAATAATAAGATTCATCCATGCTAATCCATGAGGCCATAGTCCATTTGTTTCATTGATGTAGATTAATCCTAAGCAGCAGATTTCAATTAGCTTTATATACCAAACTCTTAATGAAAGTGAAAGAGGAGAGTGAAAAAGTTGGCTTAAAACTCAACATTCAGAAAACTAAGATCATGGCATCCAGTCCCATCACTTCATGGCAAATAGATGGGGAAACAGAGGAAACAGTGAGAGATTTTACTTTGGGGAGCTCCAAAATCACTGCAGATGGTGATTGCAGCCATGAAATTAAAAGATGCTTGCTCCTTGGAAGAAAAGTCATGACCAACCAGATAGCATATTAAAAAGCAGAGACATTACTTTGCCAACAAAAGTCTGTCTAGTCAAGGCTATGGTTTTTCCAGTAGTCATGTATTGGATGTGAGTGTTGGACTAGAAAGAAAGCTGAGCACAGAAGAATTGATGGTTTTGAACTGTGGTGTTGGAGAAGACTCTTGAGAGTCCCTTGGACTGCAAGGAGATCCAACCAGTCCATCCTAAAGGAGATCAGTCCTGAATATTCATTGGAAGGACTGATGCTGAAGCTGAAACTCCAATACTTTGGCCACCTGACGTGAAGAGCTGACTCTTTTAAAAAGACTCTGATGCTGGGAAATATTGAAGGTGGGAAGAGAAGGGGACGACAGAGGATGAGATGGTTGGATGGCAGCACCGACTCATTGGGCATGAGTTTGAGTAAACTCCGGGAGCTGGTGATGGACAGGGAGGCCTGGCGTGCTGCAGTCCATGGGGTCGCAAAGAGTCGGACCTGACTGAGTGACTGAACTAAACTGAACCGAACCAAACCCAGCATAATTTGGATGGCTTATAAGCAGGAGTTATATATATATGAACTAGAGGCAAGATCAATAATCTGCTTAACCCTTTTAAAAACTTAATTAATTAATTAATTAATTTTTGGCCATGCCAGGTCTTCATTGCTATATGGGCTCTTCTCTAGCTGTGGTGAAAGGTAGCTACTGCTGGGTACACTGAGCAGGCTTCTCATTGCAGTGGCTTCTCTGGTTGCAAAGCATGGGCTCTAGGACTCTTGGGCTTCTGTAGTTGCAGTGCATGGGCTTAGCTGACCCACATCATGTGGGATCTTTCTGGACCAGGGATCAAACCAGTGTCGATGTATCACAAGGTGAGTTCTTAACCACTAGACCACCAGGGAAACCCTGCTTAACTCTTTAAACAGCTCTTTTTATTTATTCTTTCTCATATGGCCTTCTCCTAGGCAATAATCTGAGACCAGTTCATTTGAAAAAAATGGGCTTTCAAATTACTAATTTCTTGCCTCCTTTTTCCAGGCTCTGCCCCACCAGTGATTCTCCACTTTCCCCCACTATTTCTCCTGCTTCACCCACCCTTCCCAAAGGTATGAACACCAGGAAGTCTGAGGTGTAATATATTCCTTTCCTAACAATATGGAAAGAAAAAAAAAACAACACTACATGGGCAGAGGATGTTGGATAAATTGCAACTGCTGTCTAATAGGGTCTTCACAGTCAGTCACTATTTTGTCTGAAGTGTCATGAATGTTCACACAAATATATATAAGAAAAAAATGTTCTCATGTAAAAAAAACTACTTAAGGTTTACCTGGGCCAATCCTTTTTCTACCACACACAGTAGATGGAGAAAAACGAGAGTTAACTATAATGAACTAAAGTGAAGATAAATATTATATCCAAGAAAATGGATGCTAAGACCACGTATGTGGTTGACTCAGCCATGGAAAAAGCCCTGGAGTATGGAAGAAAGACAGACATGCCAAAAATGGAAGAAAGGAAGCATACCAGGCAATACAGTTACTCCACAATGTCATTCCTGCCCATCCCAGAGGGGCATAAATAGAAATACTCTGGAATTTAGTACTACTGATATTTAAGCCCAATTTCCAGCAAGGTCAAGGCTAATAGCGAGTTATTTGTTTTGCTAACTCAGGTTGCAAACGCCTTTGGGCGGATCTGCTACCTTCTTCTATATCTCATTCCGCGCCAAGAACACTGTTAGCCATCAACAAAACCATAATAGAACTTGAGTCTTCTCCAAGGGCCAATGAAAACACATGCACTGAGCTAACGGGGACATTTACAGGCAAGGATTCCAGTTTCCTTTCTGAAAATGCCACCAAGGCAGACTAGCTAATTAGGTCTTAGGAAGTGACACTGACCAGAAGGACCCACCTGCCTGGAGCTTTGTGAGTGCACCCAGCCTGTTTTCTATTTGTTTTGCTCTTGTTTTTGTTCTTCTAGCTATAAATGAAAATACCTATTTTTGGGATTTCAAAAGGTTCTCTCTGAGATCTGGCCTGTGTGTTTACAGTAATTTCAGGAAAATGGGACTATAGTACTTAACATTGCAAAAAGAAAAAAAAATGTATTCTTTTGGAAATGTTTGATTATTCCTCTCCCACCCTTACTCTCTTCCTTTTGGAGAAACCTAGAAAAATAACTTTGTCCAAGGCCACCCTGAAATGCAGTGACAATTCCAGGAATGAAATTTAGACCCTTCTCTCAACTTTGTTTCTGGATCCAGCCTAATAATAGTCATAATTTTCCCAGTATTTCCAATATATGTGTCCTTGTGATGGTCCAACTCAATGTCTTTGTGCTTCTGAAAATAACACAAATTGACGGAGAAGGGATTGTGGACAACAGACACTGGAGTAACACAGACTCAAAAGACTTGTACGTTGCTCTATGAATAAGAATTACTTTGACTTCAACCAAGGTTCTTTGAACCCAAAGAAAGACCACATACGATGAATATTAAACACCAGAAAGTGCAATGGGTATTAATGGAGCTTCTATTATAAGTACTTAGAACACAAAAGTTTCAATGTCCCTCATATTCTCTTCCCCCAAAATACTAGGAGAAAATGTTACAACTGCAAGTCATGTACTTTATCCATTTAAATAAATAAATAATTTTGGAGGAGTCAAAATACATCAACATGGGAGCCAAAACATACCAGAAAATTGTAATGCAATATGGTAGAGCAGACAGAGAATGGACCAGAGAGGCAGATATACCTGACTAGCAATTTCAGTTTCATTTACTGTCAGCTCCACAGCTGTCTAAATCTCTTTCAGCTTAATTTCTTCAATTATAAAATCAAGACTCAAATATTGAGCTCTTTCAACTGCAAATATTGAAACAACCCAAATTAGTATAAATAACAACACAAATAAGTAAGAATTAAAAGAAAGTTCTTGACTATGTATAAAAACCCCAGGAGTCTCTAGCTTCTGGCACACCTGGATTCAGGTACTCGATATTGTCAGGAAGTCTGACATATGCCTGAGAGACATAATCTCTCGCATATGCCTCTTTCTTCTGAAACGGCTTAATTTTCAAGTATGCTTTCCCATCACAGTGGCCTCCAGAATTCAAGGGTAATATCTTTACACCCCCAACTCTAATGCAATGAAGACTTCTCTGAGCCAACAGGTGGAACAAGAGTTTACAAACTGAACCTCATTTATTCCAATCAGTTATATGTTCAGAAGGAGGCATCTAGAGGAATCACTAGAGGGACCCCCAAGGTACCTCAGAGTGTTATTACCTGAATAAAGGTAAATAACTTCTGAAAAAGTCAAAGAAACCAATGTCTTCTACAATGGATCTCAGGATTGTTGTAAAAGCAAACAAACAGAACTCAATTCCAATGTCCTATACTTTCCATTAAGACAACAATAAATTAAAGTCATTCTTATAGGTGGATGAATCTGTGATATCCAGAAAATATGTGCTTGTATTAATTCCACTAAGAGCACACAACATACTTAGTAGTGAAATCGCCATGATCTGCACAATATTCTGCCCAAATGAGGTAAGGTTGCAAGGTTAAGATTTCAGTTAGATTGAAAGGAGAAGAGGATTTAGCCTAGTGAATACGAACAGAGCAGTCATTCTAAGGAGAAGAAGTAAAATAAGATAATAGTGAGACATTTTTCATATGAGAAAGAGTTAGTGGGCAAGATAAGCATTCTAACCAACAGAAAATAACAGATGCAGAAAACAAATTTATGGTACCAAGGGGTAAAGGTGGGAGGGACAAATGGCGATTGGGACTGACACACACACAGTCCTATATACAAAACAGATAGCTAATAAGAACCTTGGAGAAGGAAATGGCAACCCACTCCAGTATTCTTGCCTGCAGAATCCCATGGACAGAAGAGTCTGTCAGGCTATAGTCCAAGGGGTCTCAAGAGATGGACATGACTTAGCAACTAAATCACCAATAAGAACCTACTGTATAGCACAGTGAACTCTAGTCTATACTCTATAAAATTAGAGAAGAATCTAAAATGAATATGGGAAAAGAATCTAAAAAGAATGCATGTACATACATATGTATGTATGTATACATAAATGATTCACTTTGCCATACACCTGAAACTAATACAACACTGTAAATCAACTATACTTCAATAAAAAATTTCAAAAAGAAAATGACATATCATTAAGTAAATTTATAAATATTTCAGTAGGAAGAGTTTGCATACCTTCACCAAAAATAAAATGTACAGAATTAAGTTCTTAAAACGTTGTCAGCAAGGAAAGATGTTTTGGGGGGAGTACTCAATCAGTGTGGTTTTTTTGGATACATGCCTCCTCCTTAAGCTGGTCTGCATTCAATAAGGCAGGCTGTGTGCAAACATAAATTTGACAAATGAAATTCAGCCCTCTTCATTATACGACACAATTAACTCACTCCAGTACAGATGAGGATTTATTGGTTTAAGCATGTTAATAAAAGCCTGGCTGCAACAGAGAAACAACAAGTCATCTAGAACGAGAAAACTGCATTAATATACATGATGTGGCTTCTAACTGGGGCCAAAAGGAAAACTATTTCCTGGATTTCAGATACAGGTCTGTTCAATAACAACCTTAATTTGAGCATTTTGAAGGTAGACTTCAAATAAACAATGAAAAGAAAGACAGGAACATTTAACCAAACATGAAAAGAGTTTTGTTTTGTTTTTTTTAACACATGGAGAGTCCCAACCATAAATAATTTTTGCAAGCAATACTAAGCCAGACTTACCATCCTTCCGGTAATGCACCTACATCAGGCACCAAGAATCCTTATTTCTGGCTATGATGAATTCAGATGAGTTATCCTGTCCTCAAAAAGATGTCTAGAGAAGGCTTCGCTGACTGCCAAAAGCACTGTTCTCTCAAAATAGAAATCCCTTCTCAGTTCGACTTAAGTCTGTTATGATAATCTCAGGGAATTTACCAGTCTGGGAAGAATTTATTTCATGGAAGTGGAGTATTTCCAAGGTTTAAAGAAATTCACCCCATATTTCGGGAAATGAACATGTGATATATCTTGCATGTTGTTTTAATAGAAGAAGCAAATAGCCCTTTCCACAGCATGCTATGAGCTGTGGATTAAAAGTGGTTGTATGTTCACAATCAAGGAGTAAAAAACAAGAGCTTAAGAAAAAGTGAACACAATTAAAATCCTGAGAAAATAAGAGTATTTTAAGGCCATAATGGCAAAGCACTAGGTTCCAGAGCAAAAAAAAAAATATTCAATTTGAATTGTTTTTCATTATTATAAGGTTGCTTCTAAATATGAACACATTGAGGAGTGTCCATGCCAAGTATTCATTGGATGGTATGATGCCTGCCAAGCATCTCTAGTTGCTCTGGGTCCTCTAGTTTTGTGTCTACGGCATAAAGTGACATTTCCTCAACTCTCCTCAACCAAGAGCTCTGAAGCCAAAATAGAGTTAATGACATGACTAAACATACAGAGTTTTGATTACAACAAGGGTGTGCACAGCTTTCTATATGTCTGATTAACTGTAGAAGATCAAGGCAGCCTTGGGGTTTTGCTCATAGGAGAGATGTCTAAACTCATCTCTAGAAAACAGGAAAGCTTCTATGAATAGGCGAACTATAAGCCGTGCTTTGAGGGAGGAGGGGAAGGAGCTAGTCAGGTAAATAAGGTCTCGAGGGGTACTGGCATGGGCAAGAGACCACCAACAAGTAGGAATATGGCTCTTTGGAGGAAATGGCATGTGTTCTGTTGAGTCAAAGAGCCACATATAACAATGAAGCCAGTGGAGAGGGGAGATTAGAAATGTAAGCAGAGATAAGACCACGCAGAAAACTAAGATCATGGCATCTGGTCCCATCACCTCATGGGAAATAGATGGGGAGACAGTGGAAACAGTGTCAGACTTTATTTTTTTGGGCTCCAAAATCACTGCAGATGGTGCCTGCAGCCAAGAAATTAAAGACGCTTACTCCTTGGAAGGAAAGTGATGACCAACCTTGATAGCATATTAAAAAGCAGAGACATTGCTTTGCCAACAAAGGTCCGTCTGGTCAAGGCTATGGTTTTTCCAGTGGTCATGTATGGATGTGAGAGTTGGACTGTGAAGAAAGCTGAGCACCAAAAAATTAATGCTTTTGAACTGTGGTGTTGGAGAAGACTCTTGACAGTCCCTTGGACTGCAAGGAGATCCAACCAGTCCATCCTAAAGGAGATCAGCCCTGGGTGTTTATTGGAAGGACTGATGCTGAAGCTGAAACTCCAGTACTTTGGCCACCTCATGCGGAGAGTTGACTCATTGGAAAAGACCCTGATGCTGGGAGGGATTGGGGGCAGGAGGAGAAGGGGACGACAGAGGATGAGATGGCTGGATGGCATCACCGACTCGATGGGCATGAGTTTGAGTGAACTCCGGGAGTTGGTGATGGACAGGGAGGCCTGGCGTGCTGTGATTCATGGGGTCGCAAAGAGTCGGACACGACTGAGCGACTGAACTGAACTGAACTGAACTGAAATCTTATGGGTCATGATTAGGATCAGCATTTTGGGGGAGGAGCCATGTTAATCATCAGAAAATTCTTTTGTCACTACATATGAAATATATCCAAAATCTGACCACACTTTTAAAACATCTTTATCCCCATGATGCTGCAAGTCACTATCAACTCCTGCCTGGGGTATTGCAATCGCCTCCTCCCTGGCCTTCCTACCTTCCCGTGCTCCCATCAGGCTCTGCTCCTCAAGGTACTCCCTACTCTTCTCTTCTCTACTCTACTCTTCTCCCTTCTCTACTCTTCTGCACAGCACTAGCCAGCAGACATATCCTTTCTGGATGTGGGAGCTCCATCTCTGTCTCTGCCATCAGAAGGGCAGGAATAAACCAGTTTTGTTCACTGCTCTATTACCTGCTTTTTGAAAAATGCCTGGCACAAAGTAGATGCTGAAAAAGGTTTTGATCATTGAGGACTAGCTTGTGCCTCCTATATTTGGAATCCTCTAGCTGCTTACCATTTCAATAGGATGAAAAGTCAAAATCCTTACTCTGAGTTCCAGGGCCCTGCTGGACTTGGTCTTCTGGCCTCCCGCCTCCTTTCTGCTTTCATCTCCTACCACTTTTCCACTTGCTCTCTTTGACTGGGTGACTGAGCATGCACACTCTTTACTAGAAACACACTGATCTTTCCATTTCCTGACTATAGGAAGCATGCATCGCCCCCAGGGCATTTGCACATCCTCTGTTCTCTTGCTCCACATAGCTATATAATTTGATCCTATGCTTCCTTCAAATCTGCTCAAACGTCACCTGCCCAGAGAGGCCTTTCTCTACCATCCCACACAGTACACTAGCAGCCCCTTCCTGACACTCTCTTCCCCCTTGCTTGGCTGCATTTGTACATGCTAAGTTGCTTCAGTTGTGTCCAAGTCTTTGCAATCTTATGGACCCTATGGACCACGAGGCTCCTGTCCATGGGATTCTCCAGGTAAAAACACCAGAGTGGGTTGTCACATCCTCCTCCAGGGGATCTTCCCCACTCAGGGATCAAACCCACGTCTCTTACATCTCCTGCATTGCCAGGCAGGTTCTTTACCACTAGCACCACCTGGGAAGCCCTTACTTGACTGTATTTGTTTTAGTAATTGTGAAAAAATACTTATCACAATAAGTATTTATGTGTGCTGCCTGTCTAACCCTATAAGAAGATCAGTTCTGTGAAGGCAGTGGATTTATGTGGGTCATGACTGTTTCCTGGCACTTAGAACTATGTTTGATCCAGGTTAGTATCTGCATTAGAGCAGTCAACTGGGAATCAGAAGTCACATCAGTTATTTGATGAGAGGAAATTTAATATCAAGAAGTGCTAAGTACTATGAGCTTGTTAAGTAGGTACCTGAATGGTACAAAGAGAACTCTTCAGTGTCCCAGAAGTAACTAGAGCAGGAGGCAAACACCACCACTTAGTCACAGGGACGAGGAAGATGCTAGAAATTCTAAAATGCAGAAACCTAGGAGAGAGTCCTTGTGGAGTAGAAACTTCGGACTCTGAGAAGAGGGATCTCATGAATGGTGCCTCTGAGCTCAGAGGAGTGACCTGGTAGGCTTGGGACCCGGATCTTTGAAGAAGGACTGTTGAAGGCTGGGCTGAGAAGATGGCAAATGATGAAATGTGCTCAGTTCATGCCGGAAGAACTAACGGCACACTGGATCCAGCTGTTGCTTTGAGAAGGAACAACTGCTCTGGGATGAAGAAGTCGTGCTTGGGTGACACTACTGGGAACAGAGAGCAGACAGGAAGCCCCCAAGAAGCTAGGGAAGAAGAAGCACATCTTTTCTTCTCTTCAAGACTTGCGATTTCCCTCTGTCTCTCCCTATTGGTGGAGTCTACACGGAGCCTGCTGGCAGAACCAAAGTGCGATTTTCACAGTTCTAGCCACAGACAGCATCACAAAGCTGAATATAAAAGGGTGGGTTTCAAGCTGAGAGACAACTCAATAACTTGCCCAGAGCTCAAGAACTTCTCTTGACAGAAGTTATTGAATGCACCAGAATGTCTTCAAAAATCATTTAAATTGACTAAAAATTAAGCACGCTGGTGATAAAAAATAGCAATTAAAAATAATCCGAAGGACACAGAGGCAATTGAGGTTTGTCCCCAGGCTATGGCCAAGTAAAATAATTAGTTTCTATCATAGGCAATACATGGTATTCTGTTTCCTAGCAGCTGAGGTAACAATGGAAATATGCCATGCATTAAAATTTCATTATAACAGTGAAAAGAGAACAGCAGAGAGGTCTAAGGGTAAAGTTAATTTTTTTTTTCCAAAGCAGAGGTTTGATCTTTTCAAGCAAGCATATTTTTTGAAACCCCACAATCCAGCACCAGGCAATGTGAAATACAAAGGCTTAGCCTTGCTGATGATTTAGCTCATAGTAGTAGTGTGTGTGAGACCACTGTTGGCCTCATCTATAAAGAACATCAATACATAAACAAGAAAACATCTCATTTTAAGAACTAGATACTCAGGAGCCGTCAGGATGAATTAGGAGCAAAATGAATGCTTGAATTAGATATAAATCCACTTGTGGTCCAAGAGTGACTGAATCCCTACAAAAGACACAATAAATTGACTTCTTGCCTGGGGATACTTGAAATTTAATGTCTACCAATTACAATGAAATTTTGTTTTGCAAAATTTTATGCTGAGTTGCTCCTTATGGAAGAAGTCAATTGACCCCTACCACTTCTTAAGTTCACTCCTAGAGAATACAACAAGGTTATTCACATAAAGTAAGATGCTTGCATTTCTCTTTTTTTGCAGCAGGAGGAGATACAGTCAATTTATTTCATACTTGTACTATGTTGATAACTGGATTGCATGAGATGGCCTGTAAACAATTGTCCATAGAATCAGAGGTGGATGATGGAGCATCATGAAGATTACATGTGATCTTGAGATGTTCTTAAACACAAGGCACATCAATGCAAGTGCATCAAAATAAATAATTATATTTTCAATTTCAAAACACAGATTAATAAGATAACTTCAAGAAAATGAGAAGACAAGTCATAGAATAGGAAGAAAATATTTGCAAAAGTCACATCTGATAAAGGACTATTATCCAAAACATACAAAGAACTCTTAAGACTCAATAATAAGAACAGAAACAACCTGATTTAAAAAGTGGGACAGAGACCTGAAAAGACACTTCATCAAAGAAGACATATGGATGGAAAATAAGTGTATGAAAAGATGCTCTACATTCCATGTCATCAGGAAAATGCTAATTAAAAATGGGATACCACTGCATATCTAGCAGAATGACCAAAATCCAGAACAATGAAAATAACAAATGCTGGCAAAGATTTGGAGCAATAGAAAGTCTCGTTCATTGCTCTTGGGAGTGAAAAATTATACAATCCCTCAGGAAATAGTTTGGCAGTTTCTTACAAAACCACACTCTTTCTTATCATATGATCCAGCAATCATGCTTCTTAATATTAACCCAAATGAATCTACAATTTATGTCCACACAAACCTACACATGGATGTTCATGGTAGCTTTATTCATAATTGCTAAAATTTGGAAATATCCAAGATGCCCCTCAGTAAGAAAATGAGTGGATAAGAAAGCTGTGGTACATATATACAATGGAATATTACTCAGCCATTAAAAAGAATACATTTGAATCAGTTCTAATGAAGTGGATGAAACTGGAGCCTATTATACAGAGTGAAGTAAGCCAGAAAGAAAAACACCAATACAGTATACTAATGCATATATATGGAATTTAGAAAGATGGTAATGATAACCCTGTATGCGAGACAGCAAGAGAGACACAGATGTATTGAACAGGCTTTTGGACTCTATGGGAGAGGGTGAGGGCAGGATGACATGGGAGAATGGCATTGAAACATATAAATTATCATATGTGAAACGAATCGCCAGTCCAGGTTCAATGCATGATACAGGATGCTTGGGGCTGGTGCACTGGAATGACCCAGAGGGATGGGATGGGGAGGGAGGTGGGAGGGGGGCTCAGGATGGGGAACACATGTAAATCCATGGCTGATTCATATCAATGTATGGCAAAACCAATACAATGTTGTAAAGTAAAATAAATAAATTAATTAATTAAAAAAAAAAAGAAAATGAGTAAATGGTACCATATCCAGACAATACAATGCTATTTAGAGCTAAAAAGAAATGAGCAATCAAACCATGAAAAGACATGGAGGCAACTTAACTGAATATTACCAAGTGGTGGAAGATTGTAACCAATACCTCACTCTGATATCAGACATGGACAAAGGGAAGGTTATATGTGATATGAGAACTCTCTGTACTTTTTATTCTATTTTGCTGTGAACCTACAACTGCTCTTAAAATAAAGTTCATTAAATTTTTAAAAACCATGGAGTGATTGCCTATGTTACACTGAAACTAATATTTTATCACAACTTGTCTTCTTATGAAGGAGGAAGAAGTGGTTCCATGTTTATATTCCTCACCTCTGGAACAGCTGGCTCACAACTCTTACTCTATTTTCTAACATTTCCCTCATTTTACATCTCCTATTATTTCTGTAAATAGCCTGTGTTAAATAAGAAAATAACTGCTTTCAGAGTAACAATCAAAAGTTCTACTTAAAAAAGTGACCAACATTATTTCAATTGGTACCCTGGAGACTATGTAGTTAGAACTCTTTGAGAAATCCTGACTACATCAACCTTGCTAATCTAATCTCTCTTTTCATTACTCATCTATTCCAAATTCCATTAATTCCCTAGCCTGACTATGGTGTGAGCTTTCCAGAAGTCTTTGTAAGATTTTCTGCATTATGGTACTTCCTGCATACCATTCAGTCTGTTTTCCCTCTGAAGGCCTGTTCATAAGACAGAATGGAAGAGAGAAGATGAGTCAGAGAGATTCTATCATTGACAGCAGCACGTCGTTAATAATGCTAATAGTTACTTAATATGAACAACCAATCATGTACCAGACACCACGTTAGGTGTGCAAATAAAGGTAAGTATTGTGCCCTTTATAGCTGAGGAAGAGTTTCCTGGTGACTCAGCTGGTAAAGAATCTGCCTGCAATGCAGGAGACCTGGGTTTGATCCCTGGGTTGGGAAGATTCTCTGGAGAAGGGAACGGCTATTCACTTTAGTATTCTCGCCTGGAGAATTCGATGGCCAGAGGAGCCTGGAGTGCTATATAGTCCATGGGGTCGCAAAGAGTCAGACACAACTGAGCAAGTAACACATATATGCATACATAGCTGAGGAAACCAAGCCTCAGAGAAGGTACATAACTTACAAAAGGCCACAAGGCTAGATGATTTTCTGGATCCTCTGTTTGCAAGTGTCAGAAATAAGACTTCAACTCATTTGGGTGACAAAGGATAAAGTTTGCCTCAATTCCAAATTTAAATTCCAAATTCCAAAGTTTAAACAAGCAGACCAAAGGAATGAAAGTCACAAAGGCAGCGTGGAGTCAGGAATACTAAGAATCAGCAACTCAAAGTTCAAGTCTTTTTCTGGGTCTCTGCTCTCTCTGCTCTTCTCTGCATGTGTCACTTATTCCTTCTTATTGCAGGAAAGTTTTTTCCCTCTGGGAGGGAACTGGGCTACCAATGGCTCCAAAGAGTTAATATCTTAAAATGTCTGTCCCTGGAAAGATACTCTCTTTGCACTCATCAATTCAAACAATCCTGGCAAAGAAAGCTCTGTTCATCTTGTTCTCTCCTCTGGGTTAATTAACTCTATCACAAAAAAAAAAAAAAAAAATGTGGATGACAAGAAATGGAAGTGGAACTGGGAGGAAGATCCCAGAAAACTGAAGACTATTCTCATAAGGCAAACTCAGAGATGTTCACTATAAAAACCATGATGTAAGGCCTACAATTATTATTCTCATTATGTAGATGAGGAAGACAAAAGTTAAGCAATTAAAAGAAATTAAAGTGTAACTTTGGAAAAGGAAATAGCAATCCACTCCAGTTTTCTTGTCTAGAAAACCCCACGGACAGAGAAGCATGTCAGGCTATAGTCCATTGGGTCGCAGAGTCAGACAAGATTTAGTGACTAAACAACAGCAAAAGTGTAAGCTGCTCAACACAACCCAAGAAATAAGTATCTGGGACTGTTCACTGTGTTTTTGTCCATTCCACTGTATCTGTTTCTAGCCGGAAGAAATGAAGGTGGCACAGAGAAAGCCACTGCTAGTGGAAGGGTGATGCAGAGTAGCTCACAGGATCAAGCTGATGCCAGTGGAACCTGAAGTCCACAAATTGGATCAATGCCCAATCTCTCTGGCATCCACACTCTTAAGATAATCAGACATAAACAATGAATAAAGAATAAGAGTAGTGATATTGACTGATTACTATCTCTATGCAGTGAAATTTGCTTATTTATTACATAAAATAAAACTCTGAAAAATAGGAAAGATCATCACCATTTCATAGAAGAGGAAACGGAGAGGAAATATCCACCTAACACCATGGCTGATATTCCAAACTACATAAAATCAGCTTCAAAATTTCAGTGAGTTCCAAACATCTACTTCCAAAGAGAAGAAGGCAGAAAAGAACAAAGATTCTCCCAAATAAAAATGCTAAATAGCAGTAACAGTAGTAGTATGTGCCTTGATCTCAGCTAGATGAGTGAAAGCAAAGGGAATACAGACACTTATGATCTCAGCAGAGTTGGAGTCCTGGCAACTAAGAGCAAGGGCGTAAATCTGACATCAAGACTCCAAGTATTAACTGACAGCAGGGATACAGTTAAACAATAGTCTCCCACCTGAGAAGCTTATATCTTCACTGGAAAAACAGACCATATTTTTATGTAAAACAAATAAACAGATAATTTATGTTTTGAGTGCATGCATGCGTGTGTGCTAAGTCATTTCAGTCATGTCTGACTCTTTGTGACCCTATGGACTATAGCCTGCCAGGCTCCTCTGTCCATGGGATTCTCTGGGCAAGAATACTAGAGTGGGTTGCCATTTCCTTCTCCAGGGGATATTCCTGACCCAGGGATCCAACCTGCACGTCTTAAGTGTCCTGCACTGGCAGGCCAGTTCTTTACTACCAGTGCCACCTGAGAAGTTCAATTTATGTTTTACTACCAATACATATGATGACGTTAAAACAGGAAAATAGTAGCAGCAAGTAAATGTGGATGCTGGGTTATTTAGTGTCCTCAGAGAAGATCTCTCTTAGCAGGAGATGTGTATTTAGTTCTGAATGATAAGTCAAAGGCAGCTAAACAGAAATCTGGGTGGGGTGGGAGGCAAGGAAGTGGGGAAAAGGATTATTCCAAAGAGAAAGAAGATCAGGTACAAAAACTCTGCTCAATTCAGTTCAGTTCAGTCGCTCAGTTGTATCCAACTCTTTGTGACCCATGGATTGCAGCACACCAGGCTTCTCTGTCCATCACCAACTCCCGGAGTTTGCTCAAACTCATGTCCATCAAGTCAGTGATGCCATCCAACCATCTCATCCTCTGTCGTCCCCTTCTCCTCCTGCCTTCAATCTTTCCCAGCATCAGGATCTTTTCCAATGAATCAGTTATTTGCATCAGGTGATGAAAGTATTGGAGCTTCAGCATCAGTCCTTCCAATGGATATACAGGGTTGATTTTCTTTAGGATTGACTGGTTTGATCTTCTTGCATCCAAGGGACTCTCAGAGAGTCTTCTTTAACACCACAGTTCAAAAGCATCAATTCTTCAGCGCTCAGCTTTCTTTATGGTCCAATACATGACTACTGAAAAAACCATAGCTTTGACTAGATGGATTTTGTCAGTAAAGTAATGTCTCTCTGCTTTTTAATATGCTGTCTAGGTTGGTCATAGCTTTTCTTCCAAGGAGCAAGCATCTTTTAACTTCAGGGCTGCAGTCACCATCTGCAGTGATTTTGGAGCCCAAGAAAATAAAGTCTCTCACCATTTCCATTGTTATCCCATCTATTTGCCATGAAGTGATGGGACCAGATGCCATGATCTTGGTTTTCTGAATGTTGAATTTAACAAAGACTCTGAGAATGGAACAAGGCTGATCTGTTCATAGGGCAGAAAGAAAGCCAGAGTAGCTGGATCTCAGTAGCTGAGCTGAGAAATAGAGAGGGGCTTTGAGAGGGGAGCATCCCCTTGATCCTGTAGTGCTTACCAGGCAAAGGCAGGAGTTTGACATTGTTAATAGGAAGTTATTGGATAGTTTTATTTGGGAAATGATGAGATCTGGTTTGTATTTTAGAATAATGGTTCTGAAAGAAGGGCCTCCATGAAGGCATGGAGATCAGTGAGGCTGGAGTTTCCACTGTAGAAAAAATAGACCAGAGAGGGTGGAGACTTGAACTCAGGTTTTAGCCATGAGATTTGTGCACAGTGGTCACATCCAGGGCACATTCTAGTGATAAAGCATACACGGTTGTATGTAGACTGAAGAGAAGAATCAAAATCCCCAAATCTTTGGGTTTTGGCCTGTATGACAGGCTATGTGGAAGTGGCATTTACTGAGATAGCAAAACCTTATGAGACAACAGATACAGTAGGTGGGTGGGGGGTGGGATGATACTTTTGTTTTGCCCATGTTACGATTAGTATGCCTATTAGACAGCCAAATGGAAAGGTCATGTAGGCGCTTAAGTGAATAAATCTGCAAGTCAGGAAGGGGACTAGGACAGAGGTATAAAAGTGAGAGTTTTCCGTTTATAGGTACATTTGCACTAAATCTGTACCCTAGGGAGACACTGTGGATAAATAAACCAAGAAAGATAAAGATAGAGCCCTGTGTCTCATCAAAATTTAGAGTGCTGGGGAAGAAAAAGCCAATAGTAAGTAGCTCAAGGTATAGTGTGTTAGGTGGTAGGAAAAGAGAGGCACTGAGTCACAGAAGTCTAAAGAAAAATATGTTTCAAGAAGGAGAAATAGGTCAAGGATGATAAATGCTACCAAAAACAAGAGATCGAATAAATAAGAATAGAGACATCGGGATCATCATTCTTTCCACTGCAAGCCACAGAGACCCAACTGGGAGAATTTTAAACAATTTGGAAGTTATCTCAGCTATCTAGACCCTGGGCTGTTCCAGGGGTCCTTAATTCAGAGGGTTAACAAGTGCTAACAAGGGTTAACACTAACAAGAACCAGATACCTTCCAAAGATGATGAAGGTTCTGAATCTACTGAGTGTTTACTCTATGACAGGTACTGTTCTAATCATTTATTATTTTTCTAAATCTCATTTAATCCTCACAAGTCCTTACAAGGTAGGTATTATTTTTACACCCATTTCATAGTTTAAAGGACAAGGAACAAGACAAGCCTGAAGAGCCAGGCTTTGAATCAAGTCAGTGTGATTCCAGATTCTCTGTCCTTCAGCACTATATTATGTGGTGATTTACAGAGAAATCGGTGAGGCTAGAAGCTGAGGACATGATGAAGGAGGAGAAGACATTTGGAGGCAGAGACATGAGAGCTACAAGGCAGGGTGAGGGATGATAAAGTCAAAGACACACTTCAGAGAATCTGGGGTTTTAAGGGAGGAAGAAGGAGGGACAGCCTGGAAGTGACAGTGGGGAGCAAGGCTTACAAGGCACAAAAGCATTTGAAGCATTTCCGACCAAAAGGACAACATAAAAAATAACTTCAAATTTGGGCATTTAGAGGACTTGGCAGTTCCTGAGGGTTCTGTCCTCATCACTGTATTTTTATCCCAGGATAGGAAGTTCTTATGAAGTCCTTGTTCTCTAGCCCAGTCTTAGCCAAGAATCATACTCAGTTTTGGAGTGAAGCTATCAGGTTAACCAAGAGGATATCAAAATGAATTATTTTGGGAATAGTTTTCAGTATGATACTCACATGAAAGTATTTAAAAAACAATAACAACAAAGAAAAAACTCTCACATGTAGGGATTTTTGTATTTTGTGATAGATTGCAAACAATGTAATTAGATGCAAATTTTCAAATGTAACTTTTGATGACAGGTTTTAAAATGAATAAATAAACTGCTTTTCAAAACCAGTAGATATAGATCAGGGGTCAGCAAAGTGCAGCCCATGGGCCACTTGTGTTTCTATGGCCTGAGAGTGAAGAATGTCCTTCACACTTCTAAAAGGTATGAAAATATAATCAAAGACAATTAATATTTAGTGATAGGTAAAAATTATATAAAATTCAAACTCTATATGAAATAATTAAAAATCTCATGACACATCAACATTAATAAATGGACATTTGCAAAACACTGTGATGACAGACAACATCAAATAAATGAAGTCTTACTCCAAAAGAATTCCATTTTTTTCATTCTATTACAAACAAGTGCACTTGATTATTATTATTACATTTTTAATTTCATCAGTAAAATATAATGGACATTTGTCTTCCCTTGTATTATAGAGGTACCTATATAATCTCAATTTCACCTCTTAGCCTGAAAAAGTTAAAAGTTTGGCTATCTAACCCTTTATAGAAAAACTTCACTGACTTTTTGCTATAGGTAATAGGTAGACAAAATTTATATTACTTAGGTATCACAATATAAGTATATATGGATGTGATATGTAGATGTCTGTCTATAAATGTAAGCATTTGATCATATATTCATTCAGTCAGCAGACATTTACTGAGCATCTGCTATATACCAGAAAATGTCTTGCTTGCTGAGGATACAATGGTCATTGCTCTCAAGGAAAACAGTCTTATTTTATTGTCATAATTCTGGTAGAATTTAAGAAAAAGTGATTTCTATTAAATTCTCCTGTGTACGAATATGTCTTCCTCTTTCTCCCACTCTATTTTCAGCTATCATTGACTACTGAATTTCATGTTTCTACATAAGTCTAGCAATTCACTGTTTTTCTATTTAGGATGTAAAATGCCAGTAAGCACGCGTGACATCTCTGCCCTACCTTTAACTCCACTGGAATGTGTTGAGACTTTCTCTCCTATGCTTACCCCCTATTATGTCACCAGATTGGTAGGGGTCCTGGCATGTCATCCACAGGAGGTGCCTCTGCCAAGTGGAACTGAGCACTATCCATTATCGTAGCAATTGCATTGCTCATCCTCAGAATCAAGTCCCAAAGTCATTTTCTTGTTTTCCAGTAGCTAACTCTTATCCTTTTCTTTCTAAATTGCCTCTGACAACAATGGCTCTACAGGATTTCAGTGTGGGTTTAGGAGACTGAACAGCCAATGGATCTGGGGCATTCTTATAGCATGCAATCATAACTTGTGTTTAGCTTTCATAACAAAATCTTATCCAAAACCATCTCAAAGAAGCCAAAACCAATCCAAAACCACTTCCTAGGTCCACATTGCATAACAGATAGATGTGCTCTTTCCCACCGCAAAATGAAGGGCACTAGGTAGCTAGATGCCTGATCATATGAATGGTGAAAGTATTTGTCTATCATGTTTAAGCTACAAAAACTGCAAGATTTCTGGTTCTGTGCTTGTTTCTGGTTCCACAATTTCTGGTTCAGTGTTTATTAAACAACATTTTTCCATTCATAGGCATTGCTATTCCTTCTGTGACTCCTCGGGAGAGTCTATTGCGCTCTCTCTTCCTTCAGTTCAGTTTAGTTGCTCTGTCATGTCCGACTCTTTCCGACCCCATGGACTGTAGCACACTAGGCCTCCCTGTCCAATGCCAATTCCCGGAGTTTACTCAAACTCATGTCCATTGAGTCGGTGATACCATCCAACCATGTCATCCTCTGTTGTCCCCTTCTCCTCCCATCTTCCCCTTATTCTCCTGCCTTCAATCTTTCCCAGCATCAGGGTCTTTTCAAATGAGTCAGTTATTTGCATCAGGTGGCCAAAGTATTGGAGTTTCAACTTCAGCATCAGTCCCTCCAATGAATATTCAGGACTTATTTCCTTTATGATGGACTGGTTGGATCTCCTTGCAGTCCAAGGGACTCTCAAGAGTCTTCTCCAACACCACAGTTCAAAAGCATCAATTCTTTGGTGCTCAGCTTTCTTTATAGTCCAACTCTTCCTTCACATCCTAACAAAATATAACTATTGTGGGAGTAGGAGCATGGGGGATTTAAGTCTTTCATTCGACACCCACAGATCAAGAAATAGGGAAGAAAAAGAAAGAATATGTTTAAGAGCTGCATTGATAGAAACGAAGGAAGTAGGGGGCCTTGAGCTTAAATAATCTAAATTTTTAAACATTAAAATATTTTTTCTTATTTCCCAAGTATCTTCCTTCCTTAAGCTCTCTCAACACCATTGAGCTTATGTGTCTCAGAAATAGCAAGGATTTGGGAATGTTTACTGGTTCAGTAATCACCACTCTTCCAAAATGTCTTCTGTGGCAGCAATGAGATTATCTGAATCCTGAGTCCATGAGAAAGAAACCTTCTTTCTTTTCCCTTTAGACTACAAGTACAAGTAACTGGGAGGTATCTTGTGTTGTAGCCCATGCACTTTGTACAGAGGGCAGGGTTTTGGCAATAATGGAACTGTAAGGAATAAAAGAATGAATTAAAGAATAGAGCAGATAGAAATTAGAAAAATTTTTTAAGTCAGAGAAAAATTAAGTGTGCAGGGAGTGTGGGATCACATGAAAACACAGCAAGCAGAGGCCCAGATGATACAAATTTCATTCCAGGCAGTCCCATACCCTGCTCCACCATGCCCTCCAGCCAAAAAGGGACATTTCTTCCATTGCTTTACAATGGTCTCTAAAACTGCCAGCATTAACAAAATTCCCTAGGGATGTAATTTTTAAAAGATATTTTAACTTAATAAGACCAATCAGATGCCACTTTGGTAAGAAAATAACACGCAAACTGTAAATAAGTGTTTGAGCTTGGGTTAAGCCTTATCTACACCCACTACCATCAAAATAAGAGTCTTCAATCATCAACACTTTGTGTATTCCACATCTCTGGGAAGGCACCTTAGCCTCTGTCACTTTTTATAGAGTCATTCTAGAAGCTTCCATCTCCCTCACCATTTTCCCATACAATGGCACAAGCAATCACCAAAATGTACAATTTCTATTTCCTAAATATCTCCCAGATCTGTCTCCTCTTCCCTACCCACACTTCCACTGTTTCAATCTAGGCTACTCCATCTCTCATCTGAATTTCTGACATAAATAGGACTAGGTAGTCCTATTCTCTGAATCTACCTAGAAAAGAGACTTTCCTAAATTACAAATCTGATCTTGATACCTTCTTGAATAACTTTCCCTTGGGTTTCCCACAGGGAACGCTCACACTCACCCCTGTGTTTATAGCACACTTGTTTAGTGGCCTGTCCAGAACAAACTCCAGAGTGTATTTAGGGGTCGTCATGCCCTGCCACAGTGACATTCCTTCCAGTGTTTCATGCTGTCTCATGACTCTGCATCTTTGTGGTGATACAGATATTCTTATCTATCTCATGAACACTGTGCGCTCCATAAGCATGAGCACCATGTCTTGTTTATTTTTACAGCCATGGCATCTGACATCGTGTCTGGCATATGGCACAATGAGACGAAGGACCAGTAATTTCTAAAGCATGTGGACAATACCAAAAGGAGACAGTGCTTGTAGTCTGAGCTCAGGTACCACAGTGATGAGGGCACAGTTATCTCTGACAGTCACAGGAAAACAGGAAGAGTCCCCAAAATTGGGGCCAAGGGAAGACGGATAGGATGAGTGATGGGTACCAGGAGAAAAAAATGAAATGCCTAAAAACAAACTGTCTAGTGCCTACTTTGGCAGAGGGCTGGCCCTGATGTGAAGGGTGGCTCAAAGGGAAATGACTGCCCAACATAGGAGTAAAGAATACCAATTATTTTCCTCTTAAGTAGGGCCAGACCAACTCAGCAGAAAACCAGAGGATGGGCGCTGCTTTCCGGGAAGGAAGCTGATGGTGCTGATGCCATCGGCTGGGTTGACTAAGGAGACATGATCCAGGAGCCACCCAGCTGAAGGCTGGTACACCACAGACAGACACGCTTCTAAGACCTGCGGCAATTAGGAATTCAAGGTTAGCCCCAACTTTTCAGATGAAGCCTTCTAATTTTCCTTTTCCCTCCCCTGAGCTGCTTCCAGGAAACCTGCCTTGTTCTCTGCTGTGGTTGGAAAAGATCAAATGTGCCCTTTACCAAAAAGGCAGGGCTTTCCTCTCCTCCCCGCTCCTTCATGTGCACCCCCATGTGACGGCTCACACAGGGCCACTCCTGGGGCCTCTGACACACAGCTGTCTCAACGCTATGTCTCTGATCCTTTGTCTCGACTGAGGGCATGCCAGGTCAAGACGGAAGGCCAGACCTGCTGGTCCAAGACGGTTAATGATGATAGAATAAAGTCACCACAAAAAAAACCATCATTTTGAACAGAAGTTTTCTGAGATAAATTTTGAGCTCAGACAATTCAGGGATGCTTTTGTGCACTGCCTTCATAATTTCACTCATGCCAACTTCAATCAAAAACTTTATCAGAAAAATGAGGCAAAAATCGGGGGTGGGGGGCGGGAAATGTGGTCTATGCTCCAAAGTGAAAAAAAAGAAAAAAGAAAAAAAAAAAGTTGTTGAAAGAGTCTCCTTGATTCCACCCTGGTACCCAATCTTTTCTCCTAGAATTTCAATGAGATTTCTAAAGTTGGTTAGACGTTCTCCCACTGCACCCCAGGGGCACACAGGAGAACTTTCCAGTAGGTGTCTTCTATATATTCATTGCCTCCATTCTGCCCAGTTGTATCAGTCCTTATAACCCATATATTATAGAACCATTCCCCTTTCACTTCTGTCCCTCTCATCAGCTTGTGGAATTCTGGAAGACAGGAATGTGTATCAGTGATCTCAGCTTGTCACCACTGGCTCGCCCTTTCCTTCCAAAGATGGTTTCCTATGTGTCACTGCTGGTCTGTAAGCTCACCATGGGCAGGGACACGGCTTATTTCAGCACATAAGACAACAAGAAGACAATGGGTATGTACTGGCTGCATGTCTGCTTTGGCCAAAACATTGGCAGGTCACATATTTCCATGCCCAAAGTTTGTTTGCAGATACATACACTGTTGCCCTTTCTGAAATCTTCATTTTTCTCACAATGAGTTAAACATTGCACGTGGAAGGATTTACTCTCTTGGTGTCAGCCCGTGAGAGGGCCATGAAGGGGCAGGTGCTATGAGTACATAATAAGATTTTAAGCCTCAGGTATCATGTGATGGTGGTAATGCTGGCCTAGGTCATTTCTCTCACTCACGACAGTCACAGCCAAACTTGCCCAGGACCCAATTAGTAGCCCCAGTGAGGCTAGGAAATGCAGGGTAGCCCCGGAAGTGGAGTAACCACGGGGTCACTACAGAACATTCCTGAAGGGGAATATACTGGGTTTGATAAATCACAGGGTTCGTGACCCAAGGAACAACTCACTTTCCTGGATGATCCCACAGTAATTTTAGCCATTGAGCTGGTTAGTTCCCTGTCTGGATATTATTCCTTTTTTGTTTGCTCAACTCTCGATCCTTCCTTCCTTTCTTCCTGCTGTGAAATGGTTTGTTTACTGTGTATTGCTAAATCACTACCATATTTACTAGTGATTTTATGGACAAGATGCTCACAACCTTTTTTTTTTTTTTTTCTCATCTAGAGGGAAAAACCATTACCTAAAAAAAAAGAAAAAAGAAAAGCATTACAAAAAAAAAAAGAAAAGAAAAGAAAAGCATGTCTCTTACATGAACTGAAATGTCTCATTTTATTTTCTACCCCATCCGAATACTTGCAGCTTATCAGGTATTGTGAAGCACATTAATACATATTATCTCATTTAACTCACCACGTTGATTGCTAGAGTCTTGTTCTTATCCTCAGTTTTATTTAGGGGGCAATGAGCACAGAGAAACTTTCTCGAGGTTACCTGCTAACATATGTTAGAGCTAGAATTTGTATCTGGGTTAGTAAGACTCCTCTTAGCTATTAATTTTCCATAACTTTGAAGTCTGTATCTTCATTTCCCATCACTCCCTCCAACTGTGCATCAGTTTCAAAAGAATTCCTGGCCTAGGGAATTGTGTATCACACAAGACCACAGAAATCATAGATTTCCTCACCTTCCATCTTAGAGATGTATGTAGATCATAGAGACCAAGAGTATTTAAATAGCTTATACAAGATGTTAAAGGTGCTTCATGTTATCTCAAATCAATTAGATATTCTGGTCCTCTTGTGAGTCTCTTGTCCTTATTACAACACTGACTTCTCCTGTCCCTTTTATTTTTACTATGATTTTCTGACAAGCAGTATTTGTTTTCCTTCATTCAAGAAGCTCTGTTTTGCCAAAGGAGAATGAAACCTCTCAGAAGGAGAAATCCAAATATATCATTTGACGCCATTATGCATGCAGAGATACATTAAACCTTCTAGATGCTTAAGACGTCTTGGTTATGAAAAATGATTATGTAAATGAAAATAATTCATACTTCCTCGCTTTATAAATTAGCCCTCGGAATTGACTTGGCTGGTGAATGAGACTAAATACAAGCAAGGCCAATGATAAGCAAACATCAAATGAGGCGTATTTGTTTTGGATGACCTCCCACATCCTTTCTGGCCCTTCCAGACCTCGTGGCATTCATCATCTTCTCTGCTCACCTGTCACCTGCTCAAAGTATCACACTGATTTGGCTGTCCAAACACATGGTTTGGACATTCTTTCAACTCCATTACTCTCTCTTCTTCCCTCCCCCAATTCTCATTCCCTAAGCTGGATGATGTTCCTCAAGGGTTAGAGGCCTCTACCATTCTTTCACATGTTCTCCTGTTCCTTTTCCTATGTTCTAAGAGCACCTATGACTTTCTAGTACCACCTCCAACCCACTCCTGACAGAAGACTTCCAGCAGAATGGGGCATTGCTGTGATTTGGGGATCTTTCTAGGGCTTTTCTCCCATGACTACCACCTGGTCTACACTTAGCTGTTTACATGTCATTTCTGCTCTTTTAGGAGGCTAATGGATTTATTAATTTAATTATTAATATTTTTAAAATAAATTGTTAATAAATCTTATAAATTTATTAAAATAATACAAAGTATTGTTAATAATTTATTAACATTATTAAATTATTGTTGTTGAGCTGTTAAGTCATGTCCAACTCTTTGTGACCCCATGAACTGTAACCCACCAAGCTCCTCTATCCATGGGATTTCCCAGGTAAGAATACTGGAGGGGGTTGCTGTTTCCTTTTCCAGGGGATCTTCCCAACACAGAAACTGTACCCACATCTCCTGCTTGGCAGGCAGTTTCTTTACCACTAAGCCATCTAGGAAGCCCAAGGATTCCTGCCAATGCAGGAGACACAGGAGACTGGAGTTCAATCCCTGGGTTAGAAAGATTCCCCGAAGGAGGAAATGCCAACCCACTTGAGTATTCTTGCCTGGAAAATCCCATGGACAGAAGAGTCTGGAGGGCTACAGTTCTTGGGGTTGCAAAAGAGTCACACACGACTTAACAGCTGAGCATGCATGTATGATAAATTACTGACACTCATACTTATTAATTGGAGTAGGAAATGGCAACCCACTCCAGTACTTTTTTTTTTTTTTTTTCACTCCAGTACTTTTGCCTGGAAAATTTCAAGGATGGAGGAGCCTGGTAGGCTACAGTCCATAGGGTCACAAAAAGTCGGACACGACTGAATGACTTCACTTTCACTTCATACTTGTTAATATTATTTAAATGTTATTTGAATAGCATTAATTTAATATCATAATTATGAATTTCATTAAATAAATATTGGTTAAATAAAATCAATAATCTAATCCCTGCCAATGTGTGAACTCCCTGACAGGTTACCCCACACAGTAATCAAGTTCAAAAGCACAGGTGAAGGTCCAGAAGACACTCTAGGAGTGATTACATTTAAAAGCAGGTAGCAAGCCAAGTTTCTCAAATTCTGTCAGGGAGACCAGTCACTGCCAGCATCTTCTGACTCCAAAGTTAAGATTATTTATCCATGTCTTGCTAATTATCACATCATCCTCATTATGTCTATTATGGCTTGTTCCAAAATAGATGGTTTATAATTTCATGAGATAGTAGTGAAAGGTTTATTTTTCCTTTAGTTCATAGGGTTTATTTTTCAATTAAAAAATAATGCAAGTTTGTTCTAATAATGAAATATAAGAATACTCAAGGATACAAGGAAAAGACTAGAAATCTCACTCTACCTCATTTTTACTCCATTAGCCCTTAAGTAATCAATGTTAATAGTTTGGTGTGAATTCTTCCACCCTTTCCTCTATGATCAATATATATATATATTTGAAATAAATATATATGTTCATGGAAAGATATAAACTACAAATAAAATATTTTAATTATGCTCTAAACATGGGGTCACATTATGCACATGGATCCCTTGCTTGCTTTTGTTCTTAATAAAATGTCATGGACATCCCTCTGGTCATTATAATCTATATTATGGAATACTATAATGTAGTCAATTTTCCTTCTATTTCATCTGTTTCCACTTCTATTGTCACTACAAATAACAATATAGGAAATAACATTAACCATAACTTTGCATCTCAGAGGCTATTGTTATCTACAGGATATGTTTCCCAAAATGAGATTGCCCAGGTCAAAGAAAACATACATTATTTTCTGGAAAAGACTGGTTAAAGTAATTCACACTCTCCTTAACAACATCTGAAAGTGTCTGTATTCTTAGAAGACTTGTAATATGATAAAAACAACTGATAAAAATATTATGTGAGTTACAAACATACAATAAGTCCATGTGGGCTTGTGTCTAATAGTGAGACATTAGAGACATTTAAATAGTGAGACAGTGAGACATTTAAAACAAAGGGTGTGTGGTGGAAGGAAGAGAGCCAGCTTTCAAGATGTATCCCAGCATTTTCACATAGGTTAAAGCTCGTTGGAAATAACACCAATGACCTTTCCTGGTATGTCAAAGTAGAGGTGGACATTTTATAAATGATGAATACAGTTTTAAAAAGGAGCATGGAAAGAAGAAAGATTATGCTATTGCCAGGCAACCCTAAAGAAATCTGCTTTGATTGGATGTATGTCAAATGAGGATGAGGTGGTTGGATGGCATCACCAACATAATGGACGTGAGTTTGAGCAAACTCCAGGATACAGTGAAGGATGGGTGAGCCTTGCGTGCTGCAGTCCATGGGATCATGACGAGTCGGACATAACTTACCGACTGAACAACAACAATGAATAATTTAGACAGAGATATTAAGCAACTTTACCAAAGTTTTACAGATAGAAAAGGCAGTAACGGGATTTAAATGGGAGGCCATGTGGTTTAAAATCTCATACATATTCAACCGCACTGGGTGACTTCTCACCTGCTCTAGTACTGCAGTAATTATAATATCTGTGATGATCAGTTCTATGTGTCAACCTGACTGAGCCATGAAGTGTCGAGATACTGATTTAAACACCATTCTAAGTGTATGTGTGGGGTGTATGTGGATGAGATAAACATTTGAAGAGGTATACTGAGTAAAGTAGAGTGCCCTCCCCAATGTGGCTGGGCTGCCTCCAATCTATGAGGGACCTGAAGAGAATGAAGGACAGGGAAGGGAGTATTTGCTCTCTCCATTTTCAAGCTAGGACACTGATCTCTCCTGCACTTGAACTGGAACTCACACAACCAGTTCACTTGGTTTTCAGGTCTTCAGACTCACATAGGAACTATTCGACCACTCTGCTGGGTCTCCAGAAGATGATGGATCTTCTGAGTCTCCAGACTGTATGAGTCAATTCCTTATAACAAATAGGATAATATCTGTCCTATTGGTTCTGCTTCTCTGGAGAATCCTGAGAGTAAAATAGCCAGCCTGTATTGGTTAATTCATAGTAAACGTGAATTACTATGTTTAAAGCATTGGATGCTGATAACTTTTTTCAAACCATCTTATTTACACCATACAAAAACCCTATGAGGTAGGCACTATTATCCCATTTTACAAATAAGGAAACTAAGATTCTGAGAACTTTAAAAATTTGGACTGGCAAAAATGATTGAACTAGTACCCTAGAAAGTAGAAGCATAGGGATATGAGGGCTCAAAAACCAAACTCTTCACTTCTGTGACTTTTTTCTCCTAAAAGCAGTTTAATATATCTCTCCCTCCTCATTGTCACTGCTATTATCCTGGCCTTCTGTAGCTCACCCTGTGCTTTATCTCTTCTCTTTCTATTCCCATCACAAAGGTAGATATTTCATCTTATGTATCTCTAGCTCAACCAGGCATTAAGACCTTTTAGACTTGTATCACCTACATCTCCTGCATTGGCAGGTGGGTTCTTTACCACTAGCACCACCTGCGAAGCCCCGGATAAATGCATAGACAGTTGTATATCCTCTCCCATCCTAGGGATAGATTCTTTACCAATAAATACTTACAGGTTCACCTCCAGCAACCCATGGACAGAGAGATGCCATGATAAAAAATAAATATAAAAAAGTAAATCACTACCATGAAATCATTCAGTTCAGTCGTTCAGTCGTGTCTGACTCTTTGCGACCCCATGGTGAAATCATTACAGGCAGCTAAACAATTCTGTGACTCTCTGAGTTCCTCTACTAAGTTCTCGGCGAGGGATTTTACAATTAGCACAAAAGGGTAGTCAAAGGAACCGAGGTTTGTTTGTTAGCTTGTCTATATTGATGTTAAACATAATATGGAGTTGGAACTGGTTGTGGACAAGGAAAGTATCTATTTCTTGATCCTGTAATCACACCCAATCCCATATCTTAGAGTTAAATCTAAAGAAGCTATTCCTTGCCATTAAAATTTAAACCATGATATATCACATAGTGTGTATACATACAATGGTGTCATGTGATTTGAAAAGTTATTTATTTATTTTAGGGAGGGGCACAGCTTTTTAAATATCTCAATTTTCTACAAATTAACATGATGGTGAGAATTTCAAGGAAGTTTCCGATTTCAGAAGAAATTGGCTGATGTCTACCCAAATCCCAAATTTGTAACCACAAAAGTTGATTCCTTTGAAAAGGACATTTTTACCCTTCCCACAGACATGTCAGCTGAGCAACCCTGCACATGGTGAGTCTCAAGAACCAATGGAAAAAAAGGAAATAAACCATAGGCTTCTTTCCAACGTGCCGGGAAAGAGACCGTGGCGAGAACTTTAGACACTGGAATTTGGTAGGGCAACAGCACATTCATAAATTGCAGTTCATTCTTAGAGAATCACTAGGTTCCACTCCTCTTAATATCTCCTCCTGTTGGTTTCTAAAGATGGCTATTCAAAAAAGATACATCTACAATTAATCTATGACAAGGCAGGCAAGAATATACAATGGAGAAGACGGTCTCTTCAGTAGGTGGTGCTGGGAAAACTGGACAGCTACATGTAAAAGACTGAAATTTGAATATTCTCTAACACCATATACAAAGATAAACTAAAAATGGATAAAGATCCAAATGTAAGACCAGATTCTATAAACACTTAGAGGAAAACATAGGCAGAACACTCTTTGACATAAATCACAGCAGTATATTTTTGGATTCACCTCCTAGAGTAATGAAAATAAAAACAAAAATAAATAAATGGAACCTAATTAAACTTAAAAGCTGCAAAAGATGTGGGGGGATCAGGATGGGGAATACATGTAAATCTATGGCTGATTCATATCAATGTATGACAAAACCCACTGAAATGTTGTGAAGTAATTAGCCTCCAACTAATTAAAAAAAAAAAAAAAGATGTGACCAACAACGGACTAATCTCCAAAACATACAAATAGCTCAATAAAAAAAGAAAAAAAACGTTCGATTTTTTTAAAATGGGCAAAAGATCTAAAGAGATATTTCTCCAAAGAAGACATACAGATGACCAGAAAGTACCTGAAAGGATGCTTACCATCTCTAGTTTTCAGAGAAATGCAAATCAAAACTGCAATGAGGTATCACATTATACTGGTTACAATGGCTATCATCGAACTGTCTGCAAACAGTAAATGCTAGAGAGGGTGTGGAGAAAAGGGAATCCTCCTACACTGTTGGTGAGAATATATATTGGTAGAGCCACTGAGGAGAAGGAGAACAGTAAGGAGGTTCCTTAAAACACTAAAAATAGAGCTACCATACAATACAGCAATCTCTTCCTGGGCATATATATGAGGAAAACTGTAAAGAAAAATGAATCCCAGTGTTCATCACAGCACTATTTACAATTGCCAAGACATGGAAGCAACCTAAGCGTCCATCAACAAAGGACAAAGAAGACGTGGTACATATATACAATGGAATATTACTCAGTCATAAAAAAGAACGAAAAATGTCATTTGTAGCAACATGGATGGACCTAGAGATTATCATATTAAGTGAAGTAAGTCAGACTAAGACAGATATCATATGGCATCATTTATATGTGGAATTTTAAAATGTTGCAAATGAACTTATTTGCAAAACAGAAAAAGACTGACAGAATTAGAAACCAAATTTATGGTTACCAAAGGGGAAAAAATGGTAGGAGAGACGGATAGATTAGGAGGTTGGGATTAACATATATATATTGCTATATAAAATAATCAACAAAGACTGACTGTATAGCACAGAGAACTCTACTTAATACTCTGTAATAAGCTATACACAAAAAGAGTCTTAAAAATAATAGATATGTGTATATGCATAACTGAATCACTTTTGTTGTACACCAGAAACTAATGCATTGTAAATCAGTTATACCCTAATATAAAAATTAAAATTACAAAAATACATCTACACATTATTTATTTTGTGTGAAAAAAATAATTTAGTCTACCCAAGATAAAAATGGTGGGCCTTATCAACAAACAAGACACTAAAGTTTTATTTCTAGCCAAATTTTTTTCTCTTTCAGTAAGAAAAAAAAATCAATACAGAATCTGACTTGGTTTGCATTCAATGCAACTCTTCTCTCTTAAACTATGTAAGGCACTTTATCTTTTATCATCTCCAACTAAAGTGAAAATGGATATTTATTTATAAGCTACCTTTTACCTAGTCGCTAAAGACATTTTGCATAGCATCTACCTAATTAAATCAGATAGACAAAATGAGAGGATGGGGCAATGCTGGCTTCAGGTTCACAACTTCCCCTGATGGGCCAACTGAGGAAGACCTCAGGATGGTCATCATTGACGCCCTATGTATGTCAACAGAGTCTTTGGGCTGAGGGTTGTAGGTAGAGCTTAGCTATGCCTGGGAAGCCCATGCGCTGGTGTGCTATGTAACCCTGTGTAAAACAGGTGTTTTAGAGGTCTGTTATATATTCCATTATGCTTTATATGTATTATATATCATATATAAAGTGGATATATACATATATATATATATTTGGATACATATTTTAGATATATACATCCAAAATCTGGACTTCCCCGGTGGCTCAGTGGTGAAGAATCTGCCTGCCGGTGCAGGAGACACAGGTTGGATTCCTAAGATCCCCTGGAGGAGGGCACAGCAACCCACTCCAGTATTCTTGCCTGGGAAATCCCATGGACAGAGGAGCCTGGTGGGTTATAGTCCACAGGGTTGCAAAAGAATCGGACATGACTTAGCAACTAAACAAGAACAACAATCCAACATCCACTGGGAAATCGTAAGAAAAAATGTGACTTGGGGAACAATGGGGGACTTGGGAAAATCCCCTCCACCTAGTCTCTGTGGCCGCAACTCATTCTCACTAACACAGGATGAACCAGAAGCGCCGCCTTCTCTGTCTGTCCCTTCTCTCTATTAATGCTGACACTGTGTCCTTTGCCCGCCCGTCTCCTGAAGACTGCCCCTCATCATTCTGTCCTCAGCCATACGCCCTTCGACTGCTGGTCTTCTGTCTCCCCGAATGATCTCTTTGAAAACACAGCAAGTGGCACACATCAAAGCAAATATAAAGTTATCATTCCCGTGCACAAAACTAGAGGCTCTTTATCATCTGCAAAATAAAACTCAAGTCTCTGAGACTGACGGAGAACTGATTTAAAATCATAGATAGAAATTTATATTCCTATAACAAAAAAGAAAAAAGCTCAAAATCAAAGATCAAATGATCATCCCAAGAGGTCAGAGGTGCAAACTAAATGTGAAACAGAGAAAGTGGGAAAATAAATGGGGGTAGAAATTAACAGAGTGAAACATACAGTAAAGACAATAAATGGCCCAAAGGTTAGCTCTTTGGAAAGACTAATTAAATTGATAAACCTCTAGTGAGACTAATCAAGAGAAAAGAGAGAAAAAAGGCACAAATAATTGCTAATGGAGATGAAAGCAGACCACTGTTACTTGTTCAGACATTCAAAATATAATGATGACATTATAGGATTACCAGAAAAATATAGGATGTGGTTAAATCTGAATTTTAGAAAAGTAACAGATCATTTTTTAGTATACCTATGTCCCAAATATTGTTTATCTGATAAATATCATAACAGTTTTATACCTGTTAGAGAAATTGAAACCATAATTAAAAATTTTCCATACCAAACCAAAGACACATGGAATTACTGAGAGTTACATCAAATCTTCAAGCAAAAATCTGACCAATCTTACACAAAACTCTTGCAGAGAATAGAAAAGCAAGCAAACACTTTCCAATTCATTTCATGCAACTGACATGAACTTGATAACAAACAGACAGAATATTATAATAAAAATAAGTTCAGTCATTTCACTTATTTAAATAATATAAATGACATAGCTATAAAGATTATACAACACAAGAAAGCTGAGTTTACTTTAGGAAGGCAAATTTTGTTTAACATTTTGAAAATCAATGTTATATTCCACATTAATAGAATAAAGGAAAAAATTATATGATTATATCATATACAGAAAAAAGCCTATGATAAAACTTATGCTTAGAGAAGTATATTTTACCCATGACTTGCTTGGACAACAGTGTGAAGAGTTGACACTGAGTTTGTTTGTTTAAAGTAATCAGAAGTACTGGGTAGGCCAAATGTTCATTGGGGTTTTTCAGAAAATCATATGGATGTTTTGGGCCAACCCAATAAATGTAATAATTGAATTAGCAATTTCAGGCTTGTTCCAGGAGAAAATAATTTCAAGTACATAAAAATGCAATATCTCCAAAAGGAGATACCCCAAGTCCGAGGTCAGGAGCGGCAGCTGTGAGGAGATACCCTGCTGTGCATTGCTGGAGCAGCCATGAAGAGACACCCCACGTCCAAGGTAAGAGAAACCCAGTAAGACAGTAGGTGCTGACAGAGGGCATCAGAGGGCAGACAGACTGAAACCACAATCACAGAAAACTAGCCAATCTGATCACATGGACAACAGCCTTGTCTAACTCAGTGAAACTAAGCCATGCCGTGTGGGGCCACCCAAGACAGACGGGTCATGGTGGAGAGGTCTGACAAACTGTAGCCCACCGAAGAAGGGAATGGCAAACCACTTCAGTATTCTTGCCTTGAGAACCCCATGAACAGTATGAAAAGGCAAAAAGATAGGACACTGAAAGATGAACTCCCCAGGTTGGTAGGTGCCCAATATGCTACTGGAGATCAGTGGAGAAATAACTCCAGAAAGAATGAAGGGACAGAGCCAAAGTAAAAACAACACCCAGTTGTGGATGTGACTGGTGATAGAAGCAAGGTCCGATTCTGTAAAGAGCAATATTGCATAGGAACCTGGAATGTTAGGTCCTTGAATCAAGGTAAATTGGAAGTGGTCAAATAGGAGATGGCAAGAGTGAACGTCGACATTCTACGAATCAGTGAACTAAAATGCACTGGAATGGGTGAATTTAACTCAGATGGCCATTATATTTACTACTGTGGGCAGGAATCCCTTAGAAGAAATGGAGTAGCCATCACAGTCAACAAAAGAGTCCAAAATGCAGTACTTGGATGCAATCTCCGAAATCACAGAATGATCTCTGTTCGTTTCCAAGGCAAACCATTCAACATCGCGGTAATCCAAGTCTATGCCCAGACCAGCAACACTGAAGAAGCTGAAGTTGAATGGATCTATGAAGACCTACAAGACCTTTTAGAACTAACACCCCAAAAAAATGTTCTTTTCATTACAGGGGACTGGAATGCAAAAGTAGGAAGTCAAGAAACACCTGGAGTAACAGGCAAATTTGGCCTTGGAGTACAGAATGAAGCAGGGCAGAGCCTATCAGAGCTTTGCCAACAGAACACACAGGTCATAGCAAACACACTCTTCCAAAAACACAAGAGAAGACTCTAAACATGGACATCACCAGATGGTCAATACTGAAATCAGATTGATTATATTCTTTGCAGCCAAAGACGGAGAAGCTCTATATAGTCAGCAAAAACAAGACTGGGAGCAGACTGTGGCTCAGATCATGAACTCTTTATTGACAAATTCAGACTTAAATTGAAGAAAGGGGGGAAAACCACTAGACCATTCAGGTATGACCTAAATCAAACCCCTTATGATTATACAGTGGAAGTGAGAAATAGATTTAAGGGACTAGATCTGATAGACAGTGCCTGATAAACTATGGACAGAGGTTCATGACATTATACAGGAGACAGGAAGCAAGACCATTCCCAAGAAAAAGAAATGCAAAAAAGCAAAATGGCTGTCTGAGGAGGCCTTACAAATAGCTGTGAAAAAAAGAGAAGTGAAAATCAAAGGAGAAAAGGAAAGATATACACATTTGAATGCAGAGTTCCAAAGAATAGCCAGAAGAGATAAGAAAGGCTTCCTCAGTGATCAATGCAAAGAAATAGAGGAAAACAATAGAATGGGAAAGATTAGAGATCTCTTCAAGAAAATTAGAGATACCAAGGGAACATTTCATGCAAAGACGGGCTCAATAAAGGACAGAAATCATATGAACTTCACAGAAGCAGAAGATATTAAGAAGAGGTGGCAAGAATACACAGAAGAACTGTACAAAAAAGATCTTCACGTCTCAGATAATCACGATGGTGTGATCACGCACCTAGAGCCAGACATCCTGGAATATGAAGTCAAGTGGGCCTTAGGAAGCATCACTATAAACAAAGCTAGTGGAGGTGATGAAATTCCAGTTGAGCTATTTCAAATCCTGAAAGATGATGGTGTGAAAATGCTGCACTCAATATGCCAGCAAATTTGGAAAACTCAGCAGTGGCCACGGGACTCGAAAACGTCAGTTTTCATTCCAATCCCAAAGAAAGGCAATGCCAAAGAATGCTCAAACTACTGCACAATTGCACTCATCTCACACACTAGTAAAGTAATGCTCAAAATTCTCCAAGCCAGGCTTCAGCAATATGTGAACCATGAACTTCCAGATGTCCAAACTGGTTTTAGAAAAGGCAGAGGAACCAGAGATCAAATTGCCAATATCTGCTGGATTATTGAAAAAGCAAGAGAGCTCCAGAAAAACATCTATTTCTACTTTATTGACTATGCCAAAGCCTTTGACAGTGTGGATCACAATAAACTGTGGAAAATTCTGAAAGAGATGGGAATACCAGACCACCTGACCTGCCTCTTGAGAAACCCATATCCAGGTCAGGAAGCAACAGCTAGAACTGGACATGGAACAACAGACTGGTTCCAAATAGGAAAAGGAGTACGTCAAGGCTGTATGTTGTCACCCTGCCTATTTAACTTATATGCAGAGTACATCATGAGAAATGCTGGGCTGGAAGAAGCACAAGCTGGAATCAAGATTGCCGGGAGAAATATCAATAACCTCAGATATGCAGATGATACCACCTTTGTGGCAGAAAGTGAAGAGGAACTAAAAAGCCTCTTGAAAGTGAAAGAGGGGAGTGAAAAAGTTGGCTTAAAACTCAACATTCAGAAAACTAAGATCATGGCATCTGGTCCCATCACTTCATGGCAAATAGATGGGAAGACAGTGGAAACAGTGGCTGACTTTATTTTTTGGGCCTCCAAAATCACTGCAGATGGTGACTGCATTCATGAAATTAAAAGATGCTTGCTGCTTGGAAGGAAAGTTATAACCAACCTAGACAGCATATTAAAAAGTAGAGACATTACTTTGCCAACTAAGGTCCGTCTAGTCAAGGCTATGGTTTTTCCAGTAGTCATGTATGGATGTGAGAGTTGGACTATAAAGAAAGCTGAGAGCCAAAGAATTGATGCTTTTGAACTGTGGTGTTGGAGAAGACTCTTGAGAGTCCCTTGGACTGCAAGGAGGTCCAACCAGTCCATCCTAAAGGAGATCAGTCCTGGGTGTTCATTGGAAGGACTGATGTTGAAGCTGAAACACCAATACTTTGGCCACCTGATGCAAAGAGCTGGCTCATTTGAAAAGACCCTGATGCTAGAAGGGATTGAAGGCAGGAGGAGAAGGGGATGACAGAGGATGAGATGTTTGGATGGCATCACCGACTCAGTGGACATGAGTTTGGTTAAGCTTCAGCATTTGGTGATGGACAGGGAGGCCTGGCGTGCTGCGGTCCATGGGATCGCAAAGCATCAGACACGACTGAGTGACTGAACTGGACTGAACTGAAAAATGTAAAGTTGGAAATATTTCCAAGGTAAATTCTAGCATATTTGACATAGTGGTTCACTTTTAAATACCCTCTTCCTTGACATAAGAAAATTATTTGGAGTAACACAACACAAAATCAAAAAATAAGAATGGTCAAAAATGGAAATAGAATGAAATTTTCATTTTATCGACCCTTTTATATTGTTTTATGATGGTCTCAGCTTATCCATAACCAATATTGTAGTTGGATCGGCTCTTGTGGTTCTTATTAAGACTGCAAGATATCCTCAGCAAAAAAGATCAGAAAACTAGAAAAAAAGAGGTTTATTACTCATAGGTCCTGGAAAGTACATGGCACAGTGGGACCACACAGTGAGGCTGCTGCAGGGTGGGGGGAGGGGGGTAAGGGAGGGAGGGAGAAGACAGGGGAAGAGGGAGAGAGGGAACGAAAAGCGCAAATCTGGCCTGGGATTTAGCTTTTATTGGTGGCTTTAGGGACTTCCCTAGTGGCTAAGGCTGTAAAGAATCTGCCGCAATGCAAGAGACACAGGTTCGATCCCTGGGTCAGGAAGATCCCCTGACCCAGGGAATGGCAGCCCACTCCAGTATTCTGGCCTGGAGAATCCCATGGACAGAGGAGCCTGGTTGGCTCCAGTCCATGGGGTCGCAAAGAGTCGGACACGAATGAGAGACTAACTCCTAGGCTCGATTCTTTATTGGTGAATTAAAAACATGAGAGCTGGAATTTAAAGCATAGGAAGAGAAAAAAATGTAGTCCAAATGGTCGGTTATTGAAATTAACTCTAAAACAAAGGAACCTTAGTGTGGGCAGGTGACGGGGCTCTTTATCCAACTGAATGGCTGGCTTGTGTTTATTCTAGATAGCCAACTTTGAAGTGGATGCCTCAGCAATCAAAGCTTAAGGCAGGCACTTGCATTATAAGATGAAAAGCCAGCCATCAGGTCTTACAATACATACATAATTTCTTCAATTTTTAAAATGGAAACAAAAAAAAAAAGAAACTTAAGGAAACAATATAAGGAAAAAAGTTAATGAATTAGTCATTTTAACTGCATTGCTTATTTTTAAAGGGAAAAAATGTATACCTATATATTGATCTATTGTAGTAATGACTAATAGTTCCAATGAATTACAGTTCCTGTTTTTCTAGCTTTAACATTCTACAGATTTGTCGATTTTGTCAAAGTCATTTTTTTCACATATTTATGTTCAAGATAATACAGACTTTTTTGGTCAGTGTTCACTGATAGTTGATGGAAGAACACATTTAACGTCATAAAATTTCTTTCTTATGAAACAAGAGACATAAAAATAGCTAAGAAAATTTAATCTAAAACAGGGCGAAGTTTCATAAAAATACCATTTCAAAATAAATTTCAGAAAATGTGTACTGTCCACGTCTTTATTTCTTTGGTATCAATTTGAATTATTCCAAATATTTTACAGTCAAAAAAGTTCCACTAAAATACTTTCATCAGGAATCCATCTTACATTTCTATTACATTTAGTAAAAACGTCTAAGTTTTTCTTTTGCTTTAGAATTAATGGCTAGATCTTGGTGGAAATGATTAGGATATTTAAACATTGCCTTGCTATTTTTCCAACAATGTAAGATGAGCATCTTTTGTTATTTCTCTGTGTATTTTTCATCGAATTTGATTCATTTTTCTAGGTAAATGTCCAAATTCCCTACATCTGGCATAGAGAAAAGCCTTTCTCACCATTTCTGTGCATCAGTCTTCAGGGAAAAAGTTTGGAACTTGCTGTTGTTAGTACATCATTAAATTGATTCTGGCTGTGTGCAAATATTTTTATGGCTGGTTTCCTCACACCAGAAAATATATAATCAGGAGCAAAAATCACATACTGCTATCTTTGTTTATTTCAAATGCACTGTTTAAATGCAGAAATATATAGCACCATGGGAGATGGAAATACAAACTGCGAAAGGAGGAAGCTCCAAGGATTATAAACCATCAGGAATTTCTTCTGGAAATGAACTTGGTGGCTGAGTCCACATGTGTCAGAGGCCAACTGCAGAGCTGGGCGTTCTCTGAATTAACTTTCGTATATAACCCAATGTTTATTAAAGAGGAGATGGGAATGTGCTCATTTGAAACATAAATATATATTATTGAAAACTCAGCGGTGATCACGGCAAATGCTTGTAAAGTAGACCAGAAAAATACTCTTTTTTTTCCCTGACAGTGCTTAAGAACTGCTAGGCATGGTGGTAATTTAAAAGCAGACAACGCTGAGTCAGTGTGGTTATGCTTTTAAATTCTTTACAGGTAATGCACCCCTGATTGTCTGTAGCCCAAGTGGAGGGTGTATCCCAGTCTTTGATCAAATACAGATGGACCATCATGTCACTCTCCACTTACTGAAATGGAAAATGAGCAAACCCTCAACCAACTTAGAAAGTCGAGCCAAGAGGCTGCTCATGCCTCTTGCGGATGCCTTCATGCTTAAACCTGTACCATTTAAATCACAATTTGTGGATAGCTTTGTCAGTAGGTATTCTACAATCTCTTTTATAATTTGCATCAGAAACAACAGTCCTGGTTTCAATAGCTCTCTGGGAAAAGAAACCTATGCAGAAATTCCTGACCTATGTAGTCCATTGCTATGAGATTCAAGGCTTCTCCCTAACCCTGGAGGCATCCATCTTCCTTAAACAGGGCTCTGGTCCCACACCTTTCTTGGTGAGACACCCCCAAAAAACAAATCAAATATAAACAGAGACAAAATGTGCCTTTTCCTCAGACACAGAAGCCACACTGCAGGTAGAAAAATAGGAACGTCCTCCTGACGCCATTTAACCCCTACATCCGTCCCAAACCTGGCACACCTTCCAGAAAAAACCGAGGCAACCATTTAAGTGGTGGGAATGGAAGAATGACCCAGACTAGCTGGGTTGGGGGGATTGGATTTCCGGAAAGCACGATGACGTTGAAACTGGTATAATAGCAATTACATGCAATGTCTCCCTTCTAGCTGGAGAAAAAGCTGTGTTCTTCCAAACAGAAATCCTTTGAAAATGCCCTCTCTATAGAAGAAAGTAAAGTTCTAAAATTTCTAATTTCACTTCCAAGTTTCTTCTATTTTTCCCTACCCTCTCCAGCCACCCAGAGCTCAGCTAATCCTCCCCAAAATAAAATATTTCTGCAGTTGTTCCCAGTCTTATTCTCTTGGTCATTATATTTTCACGCCAGCTCCTCAACTATGATTATATTGACCCATGTAACAGTAAAAGAAAGCCCAGAATGAGTCCAAGACCTTGGGATGGTCACCTCATAGCTCATTTTGACAGATTTATTTAAGAAGTTTTGTATGTGTGTGTGTGAGTATGTGTGTTTTAACTCAGTTTTGTTTCCTTTTCCAACTAAGTATATCTTCAGCGTCAAGGCCAAATTTATAGACTTATGTAGTGGATCCTCTGGAATTAGTCTCCATGTACGTTCCGCCTCCTCCCAAGGCACAGAGTTTCAGACCCTCCCTCTGTGAACTGGACACACGCCTGGCTTCTAACGCTGCGCCTAACACCAAAACGCAGTGTGGTGTGACTGCCATCTGCTGGCGCGGTGCTGACATTACAGCATAGACCACCGTGCACTAATCAGGTGACACTTGTTTGAAATCAAAAGCTTTCTCTGAACAAATGAAAAACAAGTTTCCTCAAGCTAGCTTCAACACACACACAGATCTTTATCCTGAAAAACTGAAGAATTGTAGAAAATTTTTTTTATGGAAGACTTCCAAGTGAGAATCATACTATGAGGAAATGGGATTACCAACTGCTAATCTCCTCACCCAGGGGGACTCCATCACCAAAAACCTAAAGGCTAAACCTCATCAACTCAGACAGTGTGATTCTACCTTGCGAGGCCTGTTATGCGCTGATATCAAGTCCTATAAAAGGTGGAATCTTCCCTAAGATACTGACAATTAAAATAAATTCTTCCTCTTTAAAGAAAAAAAAAACCTTTCTTACAATCCAAATGACTTAAATATAAACATTGACATGGAGGGAGGGGCAGGGGAATTCTTTTCTCATTACAAAAGTCATTCTCCAAGGTTTAAGAGTAAGACTCATGCTTAAGAAATGTTGACACAAGCTCACCCTTGAAGCGAGAGCCAGGCACTTCTGCTCGATTCTTTTTTTTTTTTTTTTTCCGACTCTTATCTTCAGGATTCATGGAACTGCACCATTCATGGCCATGAAAGCCAAATTCTTATGGCTGACTTCAATGGGTGTTGCCATTTCTTTGCATGGCAAAGAATGGGACCGTGTGTGATTGGGAATAGAATTCACAACTGCTGGGAGGACTTTCCCAGAAAGAACACCGCCGATAGTAGAATATAACTGAACTTCTTAAAAGGACCCCACTCATTGCAGAAGCAACACATTCACTACCAAAGGCAACCACTGCCACTCATCAACATAAATTTCTTCATTAAAGGCCGTGGGAACCAAGATAAATTTCACATTTTACAAAACTAAAGGATTAAATAAGTACTAGATTTTTACATTATATGAATGCGATTTATCCTGTCCTTAAAGCCCCAGCTTACCCCTCTTATTAAATGGCCACACATCCTCCCAGTCACTCACCCCCCAGATGCACAGAGCTATCCTATACTTCCTATGCCCTCACTCATCACATCCAATCCATCTCCATGTCTTAGCAGCTGGATCTCAAAAGCCAAATCTGTTCACATCTCTCCATATCCACATGGACCATCTTAGTCCAGTTGATTATTACATTCCTTGGGAACTACAGCCATCACGTGCTAAATGGTCATTGTGTCCATTCTTGCCCTTCTATCCTCAACTCAGCTGTGCAGTTGGAGTGATCTCTTTAAAATACAAACCTCCAGGGGTGACAGAGAATAGAACCCAAATGCTATACCATGGCTTACATACTTTCTACCATCTGGCCTCTAGCTCTTCTTTATTCTCTTACCTTTCTCTCTTTCCCTCACTCTTTATACTCTAGCCACTCTGGCCTTCTCTGTGTTCTTCCAACTCTCCAAATCTAGCTTCTACTTAGGAGTGTGGGTTGGCTCCTTCCTCTGCAGGATGTCAAACTGTCATGCCACCAGCAACTTCTTTTTATTCAGCTCTCATTGAGGATATCACCACCTCAGTTCAACGCTCCTTCCCTGATCACCCCATTGAAATCAGTCCTTCCCTTTGTTTTCTTTGCTTCATGTCACTTATCATTATTGACAATTATTGTTGTTCAGTCAATAAGTCGTGTCTGATTCTGACTGAACTGGACTGCAGCATGCAAGGCTTCCCTATCCTTGACTGTCTCCCGGAGTTTGCTCAAACCCATGTCCATTGAGTTAGTGATGCCATCCAACCATCTCATCCTCTGTCCTCCCTTTCCCCTCCTGCCTTCAATCTTTCCCAGCAACATGGTATTTTCCAACGAGTCAGCTCTTTGCATCAGGTGGCCAAACTATTGGAGCTTCAGCTTCAGCCTCAGTCCTTCCAATGAATATTTAGAGTTGATTTCTTTTAAGATTGACTGGTTTGATCTCCTTGCAGTCCGAGGGACTCTCAAGAGTCTTCTCCAGTACCACAGTTCAAAAGCATCAGTTCTTCAGTGCTCAGCCTTCTTTGTCCAACTCTCACATTCATACATGACTACTGGAAAAATTATAGCTTTGACTATATGGACCTTTGTCAGCAAACTGATGCCTCTGTCTTTCAATACACTGTTTGGGTTTGTCATAGTTTTTTTTCCCAAAGAGCAAGCGTCTTTTAATTTCATGGCTGCAGTCACCATCTGCAGTGATTTTGGAGCCCAAGAAAATAAAGTCTCTCACTGTTTCCATTGTTTCCCCATCTATTTCCCATGAAGTGATGGGACCAGATGCCATGACCTTAGTTTTCTGAATGTTGAGCTTTAAGCCAGTTTTTTCACTCTCCTCTTTCACCTTCATCAAGAGGCTTTTTAGTTCCTCTTCACTTTCTGCCATAAGGGTGAAGTCATCTGCATATCGGAGGTTATTGATATTTCTCCTGGCAATCTTGATTCCAGCTTGTGCTTCATCCAGCACAGCATTTTACATGATGTACTCTGCATATAAGTTACTATTACAAGGTAAATTCATGAGACCCATGTTGTTGTCCTGTCTGACATAGTATCCTCAGTACCTAGCCCAGACTTGTGTGCAGTAAGAACTTAACAAATATTTGGCAAGTGAATGAATGTGTACACACTGTGTATATAATTATCCTTGCTCATAATCAGAATTTTCTCTTATATAGAATAATAACTGGCACTTTATAGGCTGAAGCTCAAGTTGGATACAGAAGAAAAGAAGTTCTGATATCAACAATGCTGGGTTGGTATCATAGGTCCAGGGTACCCAGTATCAGGCCCTAAGGAAGGATTCATGTGCCAGTGGTCATTTAAGGATGGCATCCCAGGAAAGACTTGTAAGAGATCAAAAGATGTAAAACAGGGAAGCGCTGGAAGCCAAGCATAGGGGTGAAACTCAGGCAAAAGAAAAAAAGGAAAAGAAAAAACCAAAGAGGAGCTCTGGGGTGGAAGTTAAGCTTCAGAATCATCCCCAATCCCAGGCAAGGGAGCTGGGCTTTCATCATTCCTCCTGAGCAGGCACCGATGAGGGACTGCCGGAGGGGATGCAAACTTCAGGGCCCTGCTGGGTCTCCAGCTCACAGGCAAGGCAACTCTAGTAGCACCCAGCTCCACCACCCCATAGCAGCCTGACCTGGGGGAGCTGAGTACCATACCTAAGCACAAATTTAAATGAACTCCAATATGAGTAACATTCCCAACAGAAAAATTTTTGGAATTGATTGAGATAATGCATATAATGGGCTTCCCTGGTGGCTCAGACAATAAAGAATCTGCCTGCAATGCAGGAGACCAGGGTTTGATCCCTGGGTGGGGAAGATCCCCTGGAGAAGGAAATGGCAACCCACTCCAGTATTCTTGCCTGGAGAATCCCATGGACAGAGGAGCCTGGCAGGCTACAGTCCCTGGGGTTGTAAAAAGTCAGACACAACTGAATGACTAACACACACACACACACACACACACACACACACACACACTTGCATATAATGCATGTAACCTAACACCAAAAATGCAGAGAGAACTTGGAGGACAGCTATTATTCAAGATTTGGGTCTTTGGCAATTTGGTTTTGGTATTAAGGCAATTTGGAGATTAGAAGGGATGTCTAGGAAGTGAAAATATTACATAAGAATAAAAGTTAAACAATAACTCTGGTATATCATCCAGCCCCATGCATAAAAATTTAAATAGAAGTGAAGAATACTGGATAGTAGATTTAACAGAAAAAAATTAAAAAAAGAAGAATCAGTGCACTTATACGAAGACACAATGTTTACTTCTCATTTAACACTATCCCTTTAATATTTCTGTTGAGGTCCTTTAGGATCTTGGAATATTCACAGAAAGAAAGCACAAACTTTTGGACATATAGGAGGTAAATGATTCACCAATTTTCAGTGCCCTGAGAATAACAGTAATGGGTACTAACACAGTGAAAAGAAATGGGCTCAGTCACCTAAAATGTTTTCTGATTGGGGTATAGCTGCTTCACAATGTTGTACAATGAAGTGAATTAGCTACATAAGCACATATACCTGCTCCCTCCTGAGCCTCCCGACCCCCACCCCACCCCTCCAGGTCGTCACAGAAGGCCGAGCTGGGCTCCCTGTGCTACACCGCGCCATCCCACTGGCTAGTTATTTTACATATAGCAGCGCACATACATCAGTCCTAATCCCCCCATTCACTGCCTCCTACCGTGTCCACACATCCATTCCCTGCATCTGCATCTCTGTTCCCGCCCAGCGAATGGGTTCATCTGGACCATTCTAGATTCCACACGTAAGTGTTAATGTATGGTATTTGTTTCTTACGTCTGCATTGAGAGAAACTACAAAGGGTTATTGGCCACATTTTGGATTCATCAGCATGTATTGTCAAAAAAAAAAATCTCATTGATCCTACAGAGAAAACAGCCTGGAGCATCTTCAACCCCAGATGTAGCCAGAGCCTGTCCACTGGCTAATATGAGGGGATGCTACAATCTGTCAGCTTCACAGGAAAGTAAATGAGCTTTATTTGCCATTTTTGTATTGATGATGGTGACATCTGTTTAATAAGCTTGGGTAAATCTTTTAATAAATATTAAAGTTTGGAGAAACTACCAAAGCCCCAAACTGGTGGAATGAAGAGCACGTGGACACATGGGGGATCTGTTTCTCCCACCACAGAGCCTCGGACCCGTAGAGAGAAACTTGATGAGATGCAAATGTGTCCACATGGACATGGACAGAGGAGCCTGGTGGGCTACAGTCCGTGGGGTTGCAAAGAGCTGGATACAACTGAAGTGACTTGGCACACACACACATGTACACACATAAATGTGTATACACACACACACACAAATACACACACATATATACACACGTACACACATAAATGTGTATATACACACACACACACACACACACACATATATATACACACATAGAAAAGGGCTTCCCTGGTAGCTCAGCTGGTAAAGAATCTGCCTGCAGTGCTGGAGACCTGGGTTCGATCCCTGGGTCCGGAAGATCCCGTGGAGGAAGGCATGGCAACCCACTCCAGTATTCTTGCCTGGAGAACTGATGGGCTACAGTCCACAGGATCACAGAGCATTGATATTACTGAAGTGACTTGGCATGCACACACATACACACACACAGAAAAAGAGGGAGAAACAGAGAGAAAGAGAGATAAGGAGACTTATTTTAAGAAACTGGCTTACAAGACGCAGGGGCTAAGTCCAAAAGCTGTGGAATAGGCTGACAGGCTGAAAATTCTGACAAGAGCTGACGTTGCAGCCTTGAGTCCAAAGGCAGCCTGGAGGCAGAATTCCTTCCTCCACAGGAATTCAATGTCTGCTCTTACAACCTTCAACTGATTGGATGAGGCCCACCTACATTACCAGTACCACTTGCTTTCCTTAAATTTGACAGGTTTAAATGTGAATCACATCTTTAAGAAAAAAACACCTTTAGAGCAGTCTTCATTGATATTTGGAAAACAGCCAGGCACTACAGCCTAGTCAAGTTGACATATAAAAATTCACCTCTACATGAGACATCAGAAGCAAATATGATGTGTGCAAAAAAAAAAAAAGAATGTTATTATTAAACAGCATGCCTAATGAATGCCAACATACTATGCGTTGCTTTTCTGTTCCTTTTATGTTTTTTTCCACATTTGATGAATGGGCTGAGGAAGATGCTTAGAAGGTTTCACTCAGCCTATTAACAAAGGAAAAGTCTAGAAAAACTGAGAAAGAAAGAAGAGGGGCCACTGCAGTTGTTACAGACAATGCTACTTATGCCAGTGCATAGTATTTGTGTGGTGGTAAAGAATCTGTCTGCCAATGCAGGAGACTCAAGAGACACAAGTTCGATCCCTGGGTTGGGGAAGTAGGAAATGGCAACCCACTCTAGTAATCTTGCCTGGAAAATTCCATGGACAAAGGCACCTGGCAGGCTACAGTCCATGGGGTTGCAAAGAGTTGAACAAGACTGATCACACACACATGGTGCTTGTGAAGTGTTGCGAGATGACTCTGGCTGTCTTTGATGGCCATACACCCCTGAGAGTGAACACTCCTTCGATCACACAGAAAATGAGCTCACATCTCTATCATGATTCACCATCCTTCTGTTTATTTTTAATATATGTTACTAAGATTAAATTTGTGAATTTTCCTCCTCCACAGGCTTTTGAAGCTTCTTTTATATTCTATCGCTGACAGAACAAAAGAATAAATTGAATTAGATGGCACCATGCAGTTAGGGATGACTGAACCCCACAATTCCTACATTATTTTCTGGGAATTTGAAACTTATGACAGTCACTCAAACCAAGAAGCAATGTGTTGCTTGTACCTGAGGCCCCAAATAGCCTACTGTGCCTTTAACTAGTAAAGAAAAACATAAGTTGTTTGAAATGACAGAAATTGATTTAGGATGGGGTAGTAGCACTGATTACTTATTTTAACACTCCAAGTAAAAGAGGAAATCATTTTTGTTGATGGTTGCAGAACGTGCCATTTTGGAAAAGGCACCACGTGACTTAGGGCGTGGGTGGAATAAAACTAGCCCGTGGTTTTCAAAGCCACGTTAAGGCATGGTGTTGTATCAGGTAGCCTAATAATTTAAATAGGTTTTAATATGTGTTTCCAGGGGATTCTGAGCTCTGCATGGGGAAATATGGTAGCAACACCACTAATAACACCCTCATTCTCTGTTGCCTTCTAGGCAATTTCATCCTGGCCCCCTAATATGCTGCTGCTGCTGCTAAGTCGCTTCAGTCGTGTCCGACTCTGTGCGACTCCATAGACGGCAGCTCACCAGGCTCCTCCGTCCCTGGGATTCTCCAGGCAAGAACACTGGAGTGGGTTGCATTTCCTTCTCCAATGCATGAAAGTGAAAAGTGAAAGAAGTCGCTCAGTCGTGTCTGACTCTTCGTGACCCCATGGACTGCAGCCTACCAGGCTCCTCCGCCCATGGGAGTTTTCCAGGCAAGAGTACTGGAGTGGGTTGCCATTGCCTTCTCTGCTCTAATATGCATCCACTCTCAAAAAGCAAAAGCCCTGAACTGAACTAGACCCCCACCTCTTTCTTCAAAGGCAACTTAGTAAATACTGATTGTTGCCTCAGTTCTCCCACTAAAGTCCCACAAATGGCCGAACAAAAAATCCTTCCAATCATATACATTATTTCTCTAAGAATTCCACTAGATTCTCCTTTCTCCATCCAATTACCTTCCTGAGATGTTTCTGCAACTTGTGTTAGTCAGAGCTAGATCAGAGAAGCAGGACCATTAGCAGATTTATATAATAAGAGACTTACAGAAGAGGTTTAATCATAAACAAATGTAGGTTAAAGAATCTATTGAGCTATGGCTTCTGCAGCGAGGGGAGGCAGCCAATGCATTCGGGAACGGAAGAAGGATGAGAAGTGAGGCAAGTAAGCTGAAAAAGATCCATTCCTGTAGGAATGGGCTGGGACACAGGAGAACGGCTGCAAAACTGCATCAGACTGGCACTACCACGGAGCCTCCGACCTGGACGACGGGGATGATTTGAGAGAGAAGCTGGTGCCTGTTTTCATGCAGCTAAATCTACACCTGACCCAGCAGTCAGAGAAGCTGAAAGTGGGGCCTGGCTGCAGGACTGCCACATGCTTGCAAGATGTGTCACCAGCGGGGTGGGAAGCGGAGGGAGTGGGAGGGACGTTCAAGAGACAGGGGACATGTGTATACTTACAGTTGATTCACATTGCTGGACACCAGAAACCAACACAATATTGTAAAGCAATTACCCTCCAACTTAAAAAAATATGTTTTAAAGAAGTGTCAGCAGATAGATAACAACTCGCCTGGGATGCAACAGCACTTCGTACCATCCTGAGCATAAACTGAATGTTGCTGTTCCTCCCGCCTTCCAAATCTTGTGTGAAACATCTTTTGTGGCTCACCCCAGCCCAGAGCTATCTATACACAAAGGGAATTCTGGGAACTGTAGTTCCTGATGAGCTACATTAACACTCTGAATCTGCCACATATGTCTTATCAATTGGTACCCCAGGAAAATTCTTGGCTGACCCATCCATGAACCTGTCAGAAACTAAAGTTTTCATGATGTCAGGATATAAGAGACAATTAGTAATGGAGCTTAGAGTCATCTCAGTCCACACCTGCACTTTACAAATAAGTAAAATGACATCCAAGAAGGTGTAGAAACTTGCCCAGTTCTCTTAACTGCTCAGAGGCAGTGCAAAAAATCAGCTTACCTGTGTGCTATCCATCATATGTGAATTGAACATGGCATACCAAGCAGTAGAAATTGCCAGACAAGCCTATCCCCGTCTGAAGCACCATGCCTCCTTTGAAGGCTACACAGAGCAATAGGTAATAAATAAGCTGTGGTCTTGGCATTCCTTCTCATTTAAAAAAGAAACTACTGCATAACCTATGTTTGTTATTTTTGCTTTGGCTTTCACATTTTCCTTAAGCATTATACCTTTTATTGATAACAGGCCATCAGAGAATTCATCTGAGGTATGAAATTTAAATTTTTTTAAAGATTATTTTTCTCAATTATTTTTAATGGGTAATGCCTTTGAATAAAAAGTTTAACAAAATACAACTGAGGTACAGACTATATAAAGCTGATATTCTAAACCTTCTCTGTCTGTGTTAGTCGCTCAGTTGTGTCCGACTCTTTGTGACCCCAGGGACTATAGCCCGCCAGGCTCCTCGGTCCGTGGGATACTACAGGCAAGAATACTGGAGCGGGTTGCCATTCCCTTCTCCAGGGGATCTTCCCAACCAAGGGATTGAACCTGGGTCTCCTGCATTGCAGGCAGATTTTTAACCATCTGAGCTAGCTAAAGCTTAGTCCGGAAAAAAACTGTGCATTATATAATATTATGAAAATAGTCTTTGGAGTCACACAACTCACATTTCAAATAAGAGTTCTACTACATATCAGCTATTGAGCTGGCATCAAGTTCCCCAAACTGTTTTCTTTACTGTAAAATATAAAATAGAGTGTTGTGAGCATTAAATGAGATAATTCAAGTACAATGCTTACTATATTGCCGGAGGAATAGAAAGATCATTAAAATAGAAGATATTAATTACTATCATTACTATTGTTGTTGCTATAATTGGCACTATAAGTAAAGGAATTATAATAATTAATACTAATAATTATTATTAATTAGTATCACTGATTTAATTAATCATTAAGAGCGTGTGGGACCTGAAGAACTGAATTAGCTCATAATAATTTTTATGAGGTTTTTTTAAATTTAAAACAACAGTTTATGTGATTCCTTTAAGAGGTCTTATTAATAAAACTGGGGTTTAACACCAAAAAAGCCTGGTATTATCAACATAATATCTATTAGAGTTTACTAGATTTCCCAATATAAAAACTGTTACCCAAGTTTCAAGCCTAGGCTTTAGGATAAGAAATAGTAGTTGTATGAAATTAAGCATGTATCTTTGCCAATATCCTGCCTCAAGCTGTTTATCTTCCTTCTGTCACTGTTTCCTCTTCAAAACTAAGAAATACAGATCAAAACATAACCCCACCTGCTCAGCATCCTCTCTTCAAATGATGTTGGCCACAGATCAAGGGATGTTCTACATGACCCTTTAACATGGGAATAATTTATTCTGAAACTACTGGACCCCCCAAAAGCACCTTTTTCACTCTACAGATAAAAACTGCATGGATACTTGTTTATTAAAAAGCACTTTCTCCAAGGCTCCACAAATTGCCTGATTGCCCGAGGTTTCCAAGCCTTCTTGGTGTCCTCATCCAGTGTCATGCAGGTTTTGACAAAGGTGAGATTGGTTGATTTCAACTTCAGAGAGTTCATCCCTCTCCATGTTCCACTGCTATTTTGAACTATTCACAACCTTTACTTAGACATGTATCAGTCTGCTGACAGCAAATACCAAAGATTTGTTTCTTTTCCATATCATATATCTTTTCTATATCATGTATATCTTGCAAGTTTTCAAGAAGTCTCTGTTCATCTTAGTCATTCAGGATCCCAAATTGATGGAACAGGCACCATCTTGAAGACTGCCAGTTGCCATGTTGAAGGAAAAAAAGTTCTGCAGTATCTTGCATCAGCAATTAAATACTTGACCCCAAAGTGGCATGCAGAACTTCCTGTAACTCATTGGCCAGAATGATCACACAGCCCCATCTGATTGTAGCACAGCTTGAAAGTACTTAGCCAGAAGGGAGTGAACCAGAAATACCTGGGGAAGCCTTAAAGACTAACACACCAAATTTTCATTTGATTCCAAACAGCAATATCTTTCTTTTGTTTGAAAAACTGTGACCTTGAGAAGGCTGTTTACTTATTTTCTGCAGAAAACTTTTGTTGGTAATTCACAGAACATAATCGTTACGTGAAGGGATTCCAAATCAGATAAGTGGAAAGTATATTGATTAAAAAGCTCAGGTGCAAGTGAATTGCAGTCTAGAAGAGTTTCTAATGGCAAATCACCACTGAAATCACACACTTGGAGACTTATACACCCACCCTTGCAATCAAGATGAAAATGAAGATAACCTGGAGTAACAGACCTATCCAAGAGTCATACAAAGAACCAGACCTATAGTTTTCAAGAAACTGCCTTCATGATGTATCTTAATTGGCAAAAACTAGATTTGGCCATTCACTTAATTTAGGCACGAGAGTTCCAATTATTGGTCTTGGAACATACATGCTCATGGGAATAACAATCTAAACCAGCACTAAGAGGAGCTGCTAGCCAGAAATGTAGCTATTTAAACTTAAATTGAATACATTAGGAATAAATTATATTAAATTAAAAATTCAGTTCCTCAGTCACACTAGCTACATTTCAAGTGCACATGTAATTAGTGGCTATTGTATAGGAATGGCACAGATACTGAGCATTCCCATCACTGAAGAAAGTTTTATTAGACAAAAGCAAAAAAGTGAAAGTGTTAATTGCCCCCGTTTCATCTCTTTGCGACCATATGGACTACATGTAGCCTGCCAGGCTACTCCGTCCATGGAATTCTCCAGGCAAGAATACTAGAGTGGGTTAACCATTCCCTTCTCCAGGGGATCTTCCCAAACCAGGGATTGAACTTGGGTCTCCCGCATTGCGGCACATACTTTAACCATCTGAGCCACCAGGGAAGCCCTTTATTAGACAGGTCTAATCCAAATATTTCACTTTTGTGTCTGGAAAGAATTAAATGTTACCCATTTACTATGAGCCATACTATTTAGAAGAGTAACCTGACTTCTAAGATCTTAAGGAAGGAAATGGAAAGTCCAGACTACAGTAAACTAACAGTCCATCTCTAGGACTGGAACACAAATAGCTGGAGTTCTTTGATGACACTGATTTGATATGCCTCACACCCTAGTGGCAAAGAGTACCTACATTAACACACAAAAAAGCAATTCAAGGACTTCCCTGACAGTCAGGTGGTTAATCACCTTCCAGTACAGGCGGTGTGGGTTCAATCCCTGGTTGGGGAGTTAAGATCCCACATGCCTCATGGACAAAAAAAACAAAATACAGCACAGAAGCAATACTGCAACAAATTCAATAAAGAGTTTAAAAATGGTCCACATCAAAAAAATCTATTTACAAAAAAAATTTTCAAAGTCAAGGTCATTCAAGCTAGCAAAGGAAAGAAGAAAATCAGAAATAGTGTACAACTTACTTCATCTCTATACTTGGTACTTTATACCTCCAACATAAAAATTAGTCTAAAGGGAAATTCCTGTAAGGTTAGCTATATTTTTAGTATGAAAATATTATAGAGAGTCCAGGAATCATAAGTAAGATAGGATAATTTATTTTGATACTCTGTAACTTAAATGTTTCCATAAAATTAAGAACATTTGGGACATCCCTCGAGGTACAGGGGTTAAGACTTCCTGCTTCCACTGCAAGGGGCATAGGTTCAATCCCTGGTGAGAGAACTAAGATCCCTGGTGGGGGAACTAAGATCCCTAGTTGGGGAACCAAGATCCTGCATGGCCAAAAAGTAAAATAAATAAAATTTAAAATTACTTGAATTTTTAAAAAGAACATTTTATACCACTCAATAAAAAGGAGGGAAGAGGAAAGATGCAGATCAGCTTGAGTTGTGAAGACAAAGAGGAGAAGATGGAAGAAGCCCCCACTCTGTTTTTCCTCAGGTATGATACCCATGTGATATGTGTATCTTTCCTCAAGACTGGTATGATTGGCGACCAAAATGATGACCATAGGCCCTGAAAACATGGATCATGAGAACAATGACCCGACAGCAGGTCAGGCTTCAATTCCTGCTGTTTTGTCCTGGGAACAGAATACCCCAAAATTGCCAAATATCCAAGATGTATATTGTTGTACCTCAACTCTTCACTGTCAGACCCCACTATGATGTTCTCTGCTTCTGTTTTCTCAGGCTCCTCTTCCCGCTTATGCAAAGGTTCTTATATCAGGAAAAAAAAAAAAACAAACTAAGTTTTTCTGCCTCATCAAAGTTTGCCAAGAGATTCAATAACAGGCCTGAGATCTAATTATAGACAGCTTAAGTCCCTTATCTGATACGAGCAAAGCCTGAGCAACTGTAAAAATCAAAACATTTCTCTGGACAAGTTTTATTGAACCATGATATATTTTAGGCCAAAATATATCTGTTCTCTGAAACCTCTACATACTCATTGAGATGACTCCTGTTTCATGTAATTTGGAGAAAAGTTAGGAGAATTTTAATCTACAAATTGATAAATGGTTTATCATTTTTGCAGCCCAGCTCCTCAAATTATAATCACAAGAGAAACTTTAAGAAATATTCATTAAGCATGAAGTATGCATGTTCAGGTAAAATGTATACTTTTCACTCAAATGAAAATGAAATATTTTGCCATTGAGTATGAAGTTGTAGTTGTCAGGGATTGTTGGTATGAATAATTGTATTGTTCAGGCATCCACAGTGACTGGTATTGACTCTACTTCTAAAAGACTGAAACTCTAACACAATGGTTAGGAGTCCATCCTTAGAGTCAAGACTGGGATTAAAGTAATAGCCATGTACTTTTTTACTGTGACTTTGGAAGAGCTCCCTTATCCCTCCAGGTCTGTTTTCTTGTTCATAAGATGCAGAAAGTAATATCTCAGGGTGGTTTTAAGGATTACAAGTAATGGATGCAAAGTCTCTGGCATATGGCAAATGGTCAGTGTATGTTAGCTGCTGCTGTTATTCATATTCATTTCCACTCCTGTTGTCCATAAGCAAGACAGTGGCATGATGATGGAAATATACCCAGGGAAGATGCAGTGACATCATCAGCCTTAGAACGTGTAAGCACTTGTGCTCAATCATTAGGAGCATGCTTCAAGCATTGAAGAAATAAATGCTCCCTGTGTGATGAGTTAGTGATAATCAGACCACCATCACATGAAATACTACCCTCAACCCCCATCAACACAGTATAGGAGGTCTCCCTCATTGAGAGACAGACTGTCATGTACAGACTTTTGGGGCTTGCTGTGGTGGTGGTGCTGATGGTTTATAATGTCTTGGATTTGAAATCTGGAAACCAAAGTTTGAATTCTAGCTCTGCCATTCTCAAGTTGTGTGCCCTTGGCTACTAAGTCAACTAGTCTCCCTGAATCTCAATTTCTTTAGCTATAAAAATGCGGGCTGTTTTAAGCAATATGGTACTTGGATTTTTGAAAGCACTTTACACATTGTAAATGCTTGTTATGATGCATATTTTTAAAAAGTCACTAAAAAGATACTACTACAATGCATCTGTGTTATAAGAGGGGCAACAACTGTCCTCAGATTTCACTGCTTCATCCCATTAGCTGACTCTCACTTCATTCATTCCCTTGCTCACAAATATGGATGCCTACTATAAGCCAGATGTAGTTCCAGGGACTAGACCCACAGCAGATGGAGTCTCTCTTCCTGAAACCTACATTCTAAACTGGGAGAAACTAGATTTGTAAATATATGGTCTAACTTCCAGTAATGGTAAGTGCAATGAGGAGAAATAAAGTAGCCTAGGGAGTAGGGTGATCAGAGTTTTCTCTGAAGAAATAACACTTAAAAGCAGAGGTTTGAATGAAATGAGAGACTGAACCATGTGACTATTTCAGGAAGGACCTTCCTGTGCATTGAGGCAGGAGTCTAACTGGAATCTGGGAGGAACATCAGAGAAACTGGTGCATCTGACACCTAGTGAGCAAGGCATGCAGGACATGAGATCCAGATCGTGTAGTACATGTAAGCTGTAACAGGAAGTTTGGGCAAGGTGGAAAGTACAAAGAACTCGGCAGCTGAGGAGGGTGGGGACAGAGGCTCCAGAGGGAGGGGACATATACATACTTATGGCTGGTTCACACTGTTGATGGCACAAATCAACACATCACTGTAAAGCAATTATTCTACAATTAAAAAGTCAAAACACAGAAAAAACTGTATTAAATAAAACTTTGATATCTATTTTTTAAAAAAGGACATAGGAACTGAGGGAATAGAAGCTTTGGTGAGGAAAGGGAAGGGAGATGGAAGGAATTTCAAGGCAGGCAGAGTGGGAGAAGGGAAACCTGGACACAGGGCCACAGTGGATGGTACTGGACCACCAGAGCCCTGAGAGTATGGAGCGCGCCAGGGTGCATGCAGACAAAGGCTCCCATTCCCAAGACTAGCCAGTGCCTTTACTGGGCAGTATGATCGCTACGGAGAACCAGTTCAACTTTTCCACAACAATGCTTGGCACACACAAAGTCAAATAATTTAATATTCACATTTAAAGTGACATTTGTCAGGAGCATGCTCAGTGACCGATATCAGAGTAGAAGAGGCCACAAGAACTCATGATAAGAGAAAAGCCACAGTCATCAAGACAGTATGGTACTGGCACAAAGACAGAAATATAGATCAATGGAACAGAATAGAAAGCCCAGAGATAAATCCACGAACCTATGGACACCTTATCTTTGACAAAGGAGGCAAGGATATACAATGGAAAAAAGACAACCTCTTTAACAAGTGGTGCTGGGAAAGCTGGTCAACCACTTGTAAAAGAATGAAACTAGAACACTTTCTAACACCATACACAAAAATAAACTCAAAATGGATTAAAGATCTAAATGTAAGACCAGAAACTATAAAACTCCTAGAGGAGAACATAGTCAAACACTCTCTGGACATAAACCACAGCAAAGATCCTCTATGACCCACTCCCGAATATTGGAAATAAAAGCAAAACTAAACAAATGGGATCTAATGAAACTTAAAAGCTTTTGCACTACAAAGGAAACTATAAGTAAGGTGAAAAGACAGCCCTCAGATTGGGAGAAAATATAGCAAATGAAGAAACAGACAAAGGATTAATCTCAAAAATATACAAGCAACTCCTGCAGCTCAATTCCAGAAAAATAAATGACCCAATCAAAAAATGGGCCAAAGAACTAAACAGACATTTCTCCAAAGAAGACATACAGATGGCTAACAAACACATGAAAAGATGCTCAACATCACTCATTATCAGAGAAATGCAAATCAAAAC